>NC_061830.1:40370376-40375376 GCF_019202785.1 Penaeus chinensis
TTGCCAAGCAAGATATCAAGTCTAAGCTAAGAATCCTCAAGTCCATAATTAGTGTGCTATTCTTTCTAGTTATCAACTACCACATAATGTCATATCAAAATAATTACATAATCATGCATAATGTATTCTCAAAATCAACAAAACAATTACATCAAAGTTGAAGTAGTTAATAATATAAAAGTAACAACATGTAATAGTGATAGCTTTTGTAACATAACTGGATATAACTGTTTAATATTGGTTTAACATTGGCGACTTTGAAAAGACCTTTTAACTAATGATACAGTTGTTTCAAACTCAATATCAAAATGCTGTTAAACCTTTCAAATACTCAACCTACATTTTGTCACCATGACCATTATTCATTGGGTTTGCAGCCCTCTCTAGCAATTTATTATTAAACAAGGAATTGAATGAGGCCAGGAAAAGACATCTTTTGATTATATCTAACTAATAATTTCATAACTTTTTGGTCTATCCTTGTTATAATACTTTACGGAGAAGTCTTACTTATATAAAAAAAAAAAAAAAAAAAAAAAGTAATCAGAACACAAAATCTCAAAACCAAATTACAAAATCTTATGCATATAATTTTAGAACTTTAGGACTTTTATACCTGATTCAACATTAATGATATTAAGCCCTTCGATATGGGTGATGCGACAGTCGCATTATGAAAAAAATTGGCTGAGGATCAGATGACATGAATATGTTGTCATGAAAAAAATTAACTGAGGGTCAGGGTGGTAGGAAAATGTTGGACTGAAAATTTTGGCTGAAGGCTGGTGTGACAGGAAAGACTCGCCACAGGTGTACAAAGCTCTTGGACAGGGATTAGACTCAGAGGGCATTTAGGAAGGGGCTCTTGCATTAGTCATACTAAACAAGTGTGGAAAGTACTATCTGTGAGCCATGATTGGAAGTGCGCAAGTTCTGATAATATTGCAAAGGGGAGACACAGAATCTTGAAACAATACTTTTGAAACAATACTTTATATCTATTTACCAGGTATTGGGAAATGCATTTTTTTTTTACAGCAGGTATAAAAACAATAACCTAATCCGTCAAGACCATGCTGTGCAAAAACCTGTGTCAGTTGTTTGTAGGTTTTGACTGTATTCAGATAATAAAATATTAAACAGAGAGAGAGAGAGAGAGAGATGTGATTATTGTTATACATATGATTGATATATAGATGCATTAAGCTAGGGCAAACTGAAGATGATATTCTTGCAGAGCACAAGTAGTTGCAATCATTGGTACAAGAAATAATCTGTAGACACAAACAGTAACACCACAAATAAAAGAAAAAGATAGCAAAATGTGCCACTCACAGCCCGAGTCTACTTGGTGCTTCCGAGTTTCAGCTTTATCTTGCCTTGCACACGAGGTGAAGACAATATTTTCCAGGGATTGTTGGGGGGCAGAGCCACCCATCATCCCTCCCCCTCAGACTGTGCCCGAAAGGCATGCCCAGTCACGGCAACTTAGATTGTTGCAAATATTTTGTGAAGTGGAGTTGGGAACTCTGGCAAGTGCACCTGTACATAAAGAATTACATACAAACACACACACACTTATTTTTTCTTTTTTTGGTGAAAGGGCTTACAATGATAACTTGCCTATTTATCACAACTGTATATACTTATGTATTTCTGGAGAATAAATCCCTTATATCTCTCCTTACTGGGGACCAAACTGTGGTTGATTCATTACAATAAAGATGCACTTACCAGAGACTAATTCCCCAACTTCAAAAAATTTATTCAACAAAGCTTTATTTTGGCATTAACATTTGTGTCTGCAGATTATTTCTTGCACTAACAACTGCAACTATTTGTTCTCTACAAAAATATCAGCTTCAATATAAGATTAACTAAACTGTGGTTTCATGAAAGCCAGTGAGTTTCAAATTATGGCAGTCATGATAATAGAAGTGTTTCATGTATATAATTACTATTCAATTTTCTCCATATTTCCTTAAAAACTTTAATATTTTTAGTTTCACTTATTGTATACTGCTCAAATACATGATATCCTTCTGTAAATAACAATTATAGTAATGATATTAGCAACAATTAGGATGGCAGGATATAAAGTAATCACAAGGTCTCCACACCTGTTGATGCTCTGACAAGGGTAAGCAAACCTCCAGTATATACACATCATGATAAGAGAACTTGAAACAAATCCTTATGTGAAAATAAATTGACAGACATTCACAAGCATTATCTTGTCAGAACTTACATGCAAAACTATTGCAAGGTTTGTTGCCCTGCGTCAGGAATGGAGACCACAAAGACCACTTGATATTGCAACCAGACCTGCAACTAGATATTCTCATTCGTTAGTAGGTTGGATGATTCACAATTCAGACCAAACGACCCGGTACCACTAGAACGGGACTACCTTGGCTCTGAAAGCTCTGAATCTATAGGGTGTTGGCGTAAAATTGCAAGCATTTCTACGTATTCTTAATCCCCACGGAATTGCATAATGTCGGATCATATAATAATCAATAAAATAGAGTGAATTTCTATTAGTGATGTTTCAGTGACGTGCCCATCCATCGGTCATTCGGGCTAGGTATATGACAGCCTTTCAAGAACAAGAAAAGGAAATGACAACAAAACCTGGATTCACGTTCCAAACTGAGCCGAAGACTACACGAGACGAGACAAAATCCTCCGATTCTATAAATAACAATAAGTTTGATATAGCTACAATAGCGCAATATACTCCCTAGATATCAAAGCCTCTTCATAAAATAAAGGCATGTAAAATGTACGCTTAAAATGAGCGAATCTCTGAATATTTACCGAGCGGAAGAAGTGTTGACGGATTTGAAGCAGCCATGACGCCTGAGGTTAGAGGGTGCACCTTCGAAATGTGTGTAAACAAATCGTTTTTTTTGCTTATGTGACCCATTTTGCGGATGTGTCTAGACTGTTATGGCTAATTCGTATTTGTTGAGTGAATTCTATCAGTTCTGTGCTGTTTTGGGTTGAAATACTTGTTTTTTTTCAAAAGTAATGATCCGTGTTTTATTATGTAATATATGACGTTTTCACCAAACTTAGAGGGGAAATCAAAAGGAAAGATATAGAAACGAAAATTTAATTCATCGTACTCAAATTCAAACCACACGGACACCATCACAAATGAAAAAAACACGAAAACAAAAATCAAAACACAAAATCCGGAAGATGTCACCCCCACGTCGGCATCTGTCATGGCGTTTTGTTTTTGTGATCGAATTTTGGGAGGCAAGATGTAATTCCTCGATTTAACGGCGAATTTTATGCGGAAGGCGTCATCATGGAGCATTTTAGCGACGACTCTTCGGATCCGGACACTCCCGAGGTGTTCAAGAGTGGTAAGTACGGATCCTGAGTTTGTTTTGTAGAGAGAAATGAGCGAGTCTTTGTTGGGCTCTGGATTTTTACTCGACTCTGGTGGTCGTGTAGGCGTGGTCTTTGTAATTGGGCTTTGCAACTCCCTGCAACACGGGATGAGCGGTGTTGTTATTCTCGGGAGATGTAGGGGAAAGAGCTGTGTCCACGGTAGGAAGGTTGTCACGGGTTATATTTGGGGCAAGAAAGGTACAGCTCCTGTCGGATCGCCTATGGATGTCCTCTCGTGACGGTATTTCGTTTCGGTTTGTGGATATTTGACCGGCAACGTGACCAGCGCTTTGAAATGTGATTTCGTATGAGTTATTTATTACCTTGTCATAACCTGACATCAGTAAATCTATTGATCCTAGAGCTTTATTCAGAACGGAGTGTCAGCAAGGCAAACCTGTTGTAAATGAACTCTCTTGTCATTTGGGATAATTATTATTATAATTGGGATTACGTCCCCACTGACTAAACCCTCCTTACTCCATCTGCATCTGCCCTATCAGAATTTAACCTTATCATACACCTAAACCTTCACCTAGTGAATGTATCATACCCCTCCTAATGGAGACATTTACCTCCTCCTATTTAATAGGAATGCGACTACAGGACATTGGTCTTGCATCTTTTCATATCTTACTACACTGTTTCCTTTATTTAACCAGATTATCTTATAAAACAGAGAGCCTTATTTTAGTTGCAATGTAAAGTAGTATTCTTTAAATATTGCTACCACTGTCTTGTCTTATTGCTCGATCCATTACAGTATATTCTATTTATACTAGAAAGTGAGGGTCTTCTCGAATACTAGAAAACAAAAAATGACATCTGTGTCTTTTGGATGGATTAAACATTTACTTGAGTAATGTGTGATAACCATACCTTTCCTTGCATGTGTAGTTAAAGTCATTTCTTTTCAAATTCTTATGAGTCATTCTATTATCATGTTTCAATAGATCTATACCTGTATCTGTCTACCATCTTTATATATCTGTCTGTAAAGTTTGAAAGTCACTTTAATAAGCAAGAAACTGGGAATATATTTAAATATTACCATTAATGACCATTTCAACCTCTGCAATAGGCATGCCATTTCTAATGAGATAAGCCTAACCCTTGCTTACCATCTTGAGTAGTAACAAAAGAAAACTGAGAAAATTAAAACTTAAATGCCAATCTACGGTCTTAGAGTTTTTATACTTTATAATTTAAAAGTTACCTTATGCATTCACAAATCGTCTCATCCCATACTTTAACAGATTTTCTTTGCTTTTCTCCTTAAAGAAAAGTATTTCATTTTCCCAATGAAAATCGTCACCAACACTATAAGTATAGACCATACTTGTAAAAGGAAGTAATTTTTAAAAAGTAAGAATTGTGCATTGGTAGAATCCACAAAAAAAACAGGAGTAATAGCAAATACTATATTCAGTATGTAGTCAGGACAAAAAGAGGCCAGTGTTAGATTTGGGTGTTAACGAAGAATGCGGAATACAAATGGTGATAAGATATGATTAGTGAATTACAAGATTAAGATGGTAATTCTGTCTTTGGAATAACCTACATACATTTCATATTTGCTCTGATATACACTGAAG
>NC_061830.1:40385376-40398517 GCF_019202785.1 Penaeus chinensis
AGAAAAGAAGAGGATTGGATTCATCGCGGGAGGAAAGGCGAAATGGGAAGGGGGAGAAGGAAGGGGGGGGGGGGACGGGGAATAATAGTAGTAATAACAACAACAATAATAACAATAAGAAGAATAAGAATAAGAATAAGAAGGAGGAGGAGAAGGAGAAGGAGAAGAAAGGAGAGGAGAAAAAGAAGAAGAAAGAAGGAGAAGAGGAAAGGGAAGGAGAATAGGAAGAGGAAAGAAGAAGAGGAAAGGGAAGGAGAATAGGAAGAGGAAAGAAGAAGAAGAAGAAGAAGAAGAAGAAGAAGAAGAAGAAGAAGAAGAAGAAGAAGAAGAAGAAGAAGAAGAAGAAGAAGAAGAAGAAGAAGAAGAGGAAAGAAGGAAGAAGAAGAGGAGGAGGAGGAGGATGTTGAAGGAGTGTGTCTTTGGGCTCAACGGAGTAGAGAAGGAGCTCGAGAGGGATCCGAGGGAGCTGCTTAACCCCCCACCCCCCTCCTTCCCTCCCTGGCGCCCCCCCCCCTACCCAGCGCCTACGACAGGTCAACCGCGCCGACGCAGGGTGGCCTAAGCGGCGGCGGTCGTTGGCGGCGAGGGTCGAGGGTCGTTGGTCGTCCACGGGCGGGGAATTATGGCGTCCAAGTGTAGAACAGAGACGACAAATACAGCAATGATAAGAACAGCATAATAACAATAATAACAATAACAGTAACGGCGGCAACAGCAACAATAGTTTAGTTATAGTTTAGTTTTGATTCCATTTATTACAATGGATATTCTTGGTGTGACATACTGTCTGTTTCATTTTGCTTCTAAACTATCCCCTGTGTGCAAGGAATGGCCGGGGTTACCATCCACTGGCGGCGAGGGATTCGAACGCAGGTCAGCAAGATTGTTAGACGAGAACGCTACCGCTGCACCACACAGCACAAGAGAAACAAGAGAAATCACAACAACAAGAACAACAACATTAACCAAAACAGTAACAGCAGAAACCCCCAAACAGCAACAAAAACAACAACGAAAAGAAACAACAATAGCCGTTCGTTTTTTGTCCGAGATCGCGTCCGATATTTTAATGATGGAGGTTAGGCTCCATTAGCTCCACATTGTTATATTTTGAGTGACGGACGTGTGGACGTGATCTGAGTGCGTGCGTGCGTGCGTGCGTGTGTGTGTGTGTGTGTGTGTGTGTGTGTGTGTGTGTGTGTGTGTGTGTGTGTGTGTGTGTGTGTGTGTGTAAGTAAGTAAGTATGTGCATGTGTATGTGTGTCTTTGTCTTTTTCTTTGTCCATTTTTCCGTATGTATGTGCCAGTATGTCCGTATTTATTTTTGCGTTTGTGTTTGTATGTGTATCCGTTTCCACGTGTGTGTGTTGACATAAGGTGGTGCTGATTGTCTCGTGTTGTTGTTGGATGGGGTTTCGGCGCCGGTGTGGTGCCTAAGCCCCTTGCTGCGCCTCCTGCTTTTCTCCTTTATTATTTCTCTCTGTTTCTTCCCTCTTCTTCTCCTCTCTTTTAGTTTGTCTTCAGATTCCCCCCCATCTTCTATCCTCTATCCTCTTATTCCTCTTCTTCGTCTTCTTCCTCTTCTTCGTCTTATTCCTCTTTTTCGTCTTCCTCTTCCTCCTCCAACAACAATAATAACAACTCCCACTCGTCCAATTTCCCCCCACTCCTCTCCACTCCCTTCTCCCCATTCTTCTCCACTTCCATCCTCCTCCTCCTCTTCGCTCCCCCCCCCCTTTCCATCTACTCCACATTTCACACCCTTAACTGTCACTGACATGTTTTTTGATGACGGCGGGCGGGAACACCACCAGGTGCATATTATTTTCTCTCCTCTCCTCTCTACCCTCCCCTACACTGCATGGCACTGCCCAGCCCCGCCCCGCCCTGCCCTACCCTGCCCTGCCCTGCTCTGCTCTGCCCTGCCCTGCCCCGCCCTGCCCTACCCTGCCCTACCCTGCCCTGCCCTGCCCTGCCCTGCCCTACCCTGCCCTGCCCTGCCCTGCCCTGCCCTGCCCTGCCCTGCCCTACACTACCCTACACTACTCTCTCTCTCTCTCTCTCTCTCTCTCTCTCTCTCTCTCTCTCTCTCTCTCTCTCTCTCTCTCTCTCCCCTTCTCTCCCTCTCTCCTTTTCCCTCTCCCTTTCTCTCCCTCTCTCCCTTTCCCTCTCCCTTTCTCTCCCCCCCCTCTCTCTCCCCCTCTCTCTCTCTCTCTCTCTCTCTCTCTCTCTCTCTCTCTCTCTCTCTCTCTCTCTCTCTCTCTCTCTCTCTCTCTCTCTCTCTCTCCTTCTCTCCCTCTCTCCCTTTCCCTCTCCCTTTCTCTCCCTCTCTCCCTTTCTCTCCCCCCCCCTCTCTCTCTCTCTCTCTCTCTCTCTCTCTCTCTCTCTCTCTCTCTCTCTCTCTCTCTCTCTCTCTCTCTCTCTCTCGTCTCATCTCATCTCATCTCCTCTGTCCGCTCTGTCCCTTTAACGTATCTTTCCCGTCCAGGTGACAATTGAGGATGATATTCGGAGTAGAAATGATGACTTATGGAATGGATGATCGTTAGCGACGTCATCGAAACGTTAATACTTTAGAACCTCGTTAGATTTATCTTTTTTTTTATGAGGATTACGAAAGAAGGTACACTTCACGGTGCCGTATCATCTTCCTCTAGATGTCGCTTCTCTAAGTCTCGGAGAAAACCTGAGAGGGAGAGAGAGAAGGAGAGAAGGAGAGGGAGAGGGAGAGGGAGAGGGAGAGGGAGAGGGAGAGAGAGGGAGGGTGGAAGGGAGAAAGAGTGAGGGAGGGTGGGAGGGGGAAAGAGAGAGGGAGGAAGAGGGAGAGGGAGAGAGAGGGAGGGTGAGAGAGAGAGAGAGAGAGGGAGGATGAGAGAGAGAGAGAGAGAGAGAGAGAGAGAGAGAGAGAGAGAGAGAGAGAGAGAGAGAGAGAGAGAGAGAGAGAGAGAGAGAGAGGATGGGAGAGAAAGGATGGGAGAGAGGGAGGGAGGGAGGGAGAAGGGGATCAACCTTTACCCCCATTCCCACCCCCACTCCCCCCCAGTCTGAATGAAGGAGATATCGCGTGGATGAAATTATCCGATTGAATTCTCTTCGGTGGCTCTTCGAAAATTAAGAAGCTATCCCCCTTTTCCCTTCCCCTGCCCCTCGGTAAATTATTATTGTTATTGTTATCATCATTATTATTATTATTATTATTATTATTATTATTATTATTATTATTACTACTACTACTACTATTGCTGTTATTATTTTTGTTATTATTGTTTTTGTTATCATCATCATCATCATCATCATCATCATCATTATTATTATTTACTTTATTTTTATTGTTATTATTATTGTTATTGTTATTGTTATTATTATCGATATTATTTTTGTTTTACTGTTATTATTATTAACTCTGAAATCCCAATCGGTTCTTAACTTAGAAACACCGATTTCGCGTGGAAAAAAAGGGGCGGAAAACTTGGCCGGTTGGCGGACTGAACGCACTTGCTTGCAGGCATAAATCTGCTTGAAATAGCCTGTTGAGTTTGCGTTATAGCTCATTTTATCTTGTAAGTTGGATGCGCCCGACACACACACACGCACACGCAATCACTCAGACTTGCGTGCATACGTACGAGGTCTAATATACACCCATGGATATACGCACGCACGCACGCACACACGCGTAGATATGTTGACATACGCATATTCTTGGATTTACGTTTGTAGGTTGTCACACACTTGCACACAAGCACATTCTCAGATTTCACGCACATACACACATGCTCAGATTTACGTATGTATGTTTACACGCGCACACTCAGAAAATACGCATACACTCAGATTTACTCATATATGTTGACACACGCACGCACACACTTGGGTTTATTTATATATATATATATGTTAACACACACGCACCCACTCAAATTCATTCATACATTTAACACACACGCACGTACATACTAAAATTTATTCATATATTTAACACATACGCACGTATATACTCAAATTTATTCATATATTTAACACACACGCAGAATATACGCACACACTCAGATTTACGTATATATGTTGACACACGCACGCACGCACGCACTCAAGCAGCACAAACTCGCGCGCATCCGTTTGTTTTGGGAGTCTTAGCTTGAACGTCTTCATAAAATACCTTCTCGCAGGACTGGCTCAAGCGGTTTCACGTGAGCTTGAAGTGTTTTGTTTTTCAGCGTTTTGGTCAGGGTTATTTGCGCGGCGCCGTCCCGAGACTCGACTTCGTATACTTTCCCCTCTCTTCTCTCTGCTCTTCTCGTCTCTTCTCTCTTCTCTTCTCGTCTCGTCTCGTCTCGTCTCGTCTCGTCTCTTTTCTTCTCTTCTCTTCTCGTCTCGTCTCGTCTCTTTTCTTCTCTTCTCGTCTCGTCTCTTCTCTCCTCTCCCTCTCCTCTCTTCTCTTTTTTATTTTGGTTCTATTCTGTTGTGTCGTATTCTGTTGTGTTCTATTATGTTATGCTCTGTTATCTCTCTTTTGCTCGTTCCCTCTTTCTTTCTTTCCTTCTGTCTCCTCCTCCTCCCTCTTTTCCTCTATATCTTTATCTTGCGCCCCCACTTTCCCTTAATATCCATATCTTTATCTTCCCTTCCCTCTCTCCCTTTACATCTATATCTTTACTTTTCCCTCCCTCTCTTTTCCCTACCCTCTTCCCTTTCCGTTTCCCTTTTTACCCCCACTCTCATCCTCACTCTCACTCTCATTCACCGATTCCTGTGCCTCGCTCCCTGCCGCCCCACCTCTCATTCATTCTCTTCCTCTCCTAACCCACCCCCCCTCTCTCTATATCTCTCTCTCTCTCTCTCTCTCTCTCCCTCTCCCTTTCCCTCTCTCTCTCCCTCCCCCCCCCCCCTCTCTCTCTCTCTCTCTCTCTCTCTCTCTCTCTCTCTCTCTCTCTCTCTCTCTCTCTCTCTCTCTCTCTCTCTCTCCCCCCCTCCCCCTCCCCCTCCCCCTCCCTCCCTCACCCTCCCTCCCTCACCCCCTCTCGCTCCCTCCCTTTTTCCCCTCTCTCTCCCTCTTTTTATTTTTTATTTTTTTTACCCCTCATTACTATACTCCATATGTAATGAGACAAAGATGCAGTTGAGAGGTTGACGATGATTGGGTAATTGCAACGCGTCCAAATGACCTCGCTGCATTGCAATGAATCATCATCTGCAACCAGTCAGTTATCAGATTGTTATCATCACCCATCTGTCATCCTGTCATTAATTAATCATCGCCAGCCTGTCAGAGTGGATCTTCGCCTTTGAAAAAAAAGATAGAAAATAGAAGAATTAGAAAGAAAAAAAAAATACAGGTCCAAGTAGACGCTGGTGGATTTAGTTGCATTTATTCATTTACTCACTTTTATCGTCCGTTTAGTTGAGAAGAGGGGATAGAGGGAGAGAAAAAAAATCAAAGAACCGGGAGAAAAGGGGGGGAGGAAAGAGAGAAAAAGGGGGGTGGGGGAGAGAGGGAAGAAAGGGAGAAGGGGAGAGGGAAAGAGAGGTGTAGAGAGATATAGAGAAGGGTGGGAGAGTGGGAGAGTGGGAGGGAGGGAGGGAGGGAGAGAGTGTGAGAGTGAGAAAGAGAGAAAGAGAGCAAGAGCCTGGGGTGTGACGTCACAGCACGGGCGCTTCCCTCTCTCACACAGGAGGACCTTGGGAACGATGAGTCACGGAAACCTCCCTCCCTCTCTTCCTCCCTCTCTCCCTCCCTCCCACATTCCCTATCTCCTCCTTTGGTTATCCTCTCCGGTTTTGGAAAGAGAGAAAAGAGAGGGGAGGGGGAGAGGGGGGAGAGAGGAGGAGAGGGGAGGAGAGAGGGGAGAGGGAGAGAGGGAGAGAGGGAGAGGGGGAGAGAGGGGAGAAAAAGAAAGAAAAAGAGAGAGAGAGAGAGAAGAGAGAGAAGAAAGAGAGGTGAGAGAGAGAAAAGAGAGAGAGAGAGAGAAGAGAGAGAGGAGAGAGAGAGAGAGAGAGGAGAGAGGAAGAGAGAGGAGAGAAGAAAGAGAGAGAAGAGAAAAGAGAGAGAAGAGAGAGAGAAAGAGAAAGAGATAGAAAACGAGAAAGAGAAAGAGAAAAAAAAAGGAGAAAGAGAGAGAGGAGGGAAGGAGAGAGAGAGAGAGAGAGATGTAGAGCGAAGAAAGAAAAAAGAGGAGAAGAGTGACCTAAATTACAGTAGAAAGAGAATGAGATGGAAGAGGGGGAGATTGAAGGGGCATTAAGTGGAAGGAAGCACCAGAGGGCGACAAGAAGTTAAGCGAAGTCAGGGTGAGGGGAAGAGAAGAGAAGAGAAGAGAAAAAGCGAGAGGAAAAGAGGCAATGGAAGAGAAGAGAAGAGAAGCAAAAAGGGGGGGGCAAGGAGGGAGGGCCACAGAACACGCATGGCGTAAGGAAGAAGGGCGATTAAGAGCGATCGCTGGGGAAGCGAGGAAGGGCGCGCACAGTGCTCGTCTTCCACCTGCGTGGGGCGTGAGGCACAGAGTGGCTGTGATATGGGTACGTATTTATGGAGGGAGGGGGGGTGGGGGGGTATGGCTGATAAGTGGTGTGGGGTGAGGGGGTGGGTAGTGCGTGGGTGAGGGGAGGAGGGGGGGGGTAGGGGTGCGGGGGGTGGAGTTTGTGCGTGTGGGAGAGGGGGGGGGGGGAAATCTGTATAGACGGGGGGGGATGGGGAAAAAGCGGTGAACTGCCGGGGTAGGGTTTAGTGTGTGTAGACAGTGCTTGCGGGAAGAGGAGTGCCGCCGCGCCCCCGCCTTTTTTCCCCCCCCACTGCCCTCTGAGGTAATGGTGGGCTCCATCGTGTGTCCAGGCCTAATTTAGGCGTCGCGGTCGTCTTGCTGTGGGAAGGGCTGGTCAGAAGGGACGGGGCACCCTCGTTGAAATAAACACCGCGACAGTGCCACCAAGCCTTTGAGGTTGCCCGCTGCCGGGGCGAGAGGGGGGCGGTGGCGGGCCGCCCTCCTTACCCCGTGTCAGGAAGGCCATGGGCCCGCCCTTTGACCCCCTGGTCGCCTGGTGGGCCCTTTTGGGCGAGCCCATGCTGGCGAAGAGGCGGTGCCCCCGCGGATCGCGTGGTGGCCCGTGCCCTTCCCCCTGCCTAAGCGTGAGAGTGACGGTGGCGCCGCAGGATCAAAAACCCTTTGGCTGTTACATACCGTTCTGTTTGGGGGTTGGCTCTTTGGAAAAATGCCCCCCGTTAAGCTCCGCTCCCCTTTGGGGTGCTACCGCGAGGGAATAATAGCACTGTGCCCTCCCTAGCACACTGTACGGGGGTGGGCTAAGGTAATCGCAGTGCGTGAGTGTTACGTGTCCGCCGTGGTCACCGAAAAAGGGGCCCGTAGAGATGTAGCGGGCAACGGCTTGCCGGGCCCGTGTTTTTTTTGGGGTGTTACAAAAAATGCAAATCGCCAAATATGGCAGATCAGTTATCGTGCCGCTACAGGGGTAAACTCGATGATAATTGCTGCCCTAAGATCCAGCGAAAGCAAAACAATGCACTGATGCAGTGGGTTAAAAGGTGGGCCCCGGGCAAAAAATACCCTGGGTTCAGTGGGCCTCTGGTTTTAAAATCCCTTAATCTGCAATATATATTGCTGTTGGATATCGCCTGGTGCTGCAGATGTACATATGCTGTGTGTAAAGACAGTGATGCATGAGCTAGTGTCAACGAGATGTCAGGGGAAAAGGGCGCGAGAGAGAGGAGGAGGAGAGAGGAGAGAGGAAGAGGAAGAGAGAGAGGAGGGGATGAGGTTTGAGGGAGAGAGGGGAAGGATGAGTGAGTGAGTGAGTAAGGGGAGGAGAAAGAGAGAGGGGGGGCGGTGGCGAATTTGGCCCCATGGGAAAGGGAGAGAGGGGTTTTGGAGAAAATAGGGGTTGGGAAAAGAATAAGAGAGGGGAGGGAGGGAGGGAGGGAGGGGGGGGGAAAAAAGTTCATGTATACGGGGCCTTCACCACACACAAAAACCCCCAAAACCCCCAAAACCCCACACACACCCCACACACACCCCACCAAAAAACCCACCCACACCCCCCCACCACACACACAAAAACAAAAACCCCACCCCCCCACCCCAAAACACACCCCCCACCCCCCAAAAACCCCAAATAAAAACCCACACACACATTAATTTTTCCCTTATCCTCTTATCTACATTTTATGTAATGAAATATAATACAAAAATCGGAAAAAGAGAGAGAGAGAGAGAGAGGGGGGAGAGGGAGAGAGAGGAAAAAATGAGGGGAGGGGAAAAAGGGAGAGAGGAAAAAGGGAAAGAGAGAGGGGGAAATGGGGAGGGAGGAACGAGAGGGGAGAGAAAAGGGGGAAGAAAGGGGAAAAGAGGGGGTGAGAGGAGAGAAAAAGGGAAAAGGGGAGGAGAGGGGAGGGGAAAAGAGGGGAAAAAAGGGAGAGAGAGGAGAGGAGAGGGGGGAGAGAGAGGGAGGGAGAGGGGGTTGGATGGGGTAAAGGGGGAAAAGGGGTGGAAAAGGGGGCGAGGGGTGGGGGGGGGGGGCGAGGGGGGGGGGGCAGGGGGGGCCCCGGGGCAAAGTGTTGGGGGGTGGCATCGGCGGGGGGGCAGCAGAGCGGGGTTTACATCCAGCCGGGAGGTTTATCTTTTCCCGAAATTTAAATTTGTGATCTCGTTTCCCAACCCCCCACCCCCCCTTGGGCCCCCATGACACCCCCCCCCCCCCAAAACGTAATTCCCCATGCCCTCACCCCCGACGCCCCTCCCCCTCACTTTCTTTCCTTATTTTTAATTCTTCCCCCTTTTCCCATCCCTTTTTCCTTTGCCCCCTTTTACCCCCTCCTAATTTTCCCTTTCCACTTTTCCTTTTTTCCTTTTTTTTTCTTCCCCCTCCTCCCCCTCCCCCCCCTCCTTATTCCCCTCCTCCTCCCCCCCCTGCTTTTCCTCCTCCCCCCTTTTTCCCTCCTCCCCCTCCTCCCCTCCCCCTCCTTTCCTCCCCCCCCCCCCAACCTTTTCCCCTCCTTTTCCCCCTTTGCGCCCTCCCCCTTTTTTCCCTTTTTTTTTTTTCCCCTCCTTTTAAATCTTTTGTTTTCCTCTTTTTTTTTTTTTTTCCCCCCTTTTCCCCTGGTTAAACCCCTGTTTTTTAAAATCGTTAGTCTGCTCAAGTCTTGTATTTTGGGTTTGTTGTCGTCGTATTTCCCCCAAAAGGGGTTTTCCGGGGGCGTAATGTCCCCGGCCCCTGCTTTCCCGCGAAGGGGGAAAGGGGGAGGGGGGGGGGAGGAGGGAAAGGGAGGGTGGGAGGGAGGGGAAAAGGGGGGGGGAACGAGGGTGGAGGGGGGGGGAAGGGAGGTAGGTATTTTATTGTTTTGTAGTGGGATGGGTAGGTAGGTAGGGGTAGGATGGGTTGGTGGGTTAGGTAGGAGGGTAGGTGGGGTGGAAGGAGTGGATATGAAGTGTAAAAAGGGGAGTGGGGGTGAAGGAAGGAGCAAGGGGGGGGGGGTTAAAAAAGGGAAAAGGGGCGGGGGAAGGGGGGAAATAAAAGTGAACGGGGGGAGTAAAAAAAGGGGGAGGGGGAGAGAGGACGAAAGGAGCGGGGGGTTTAAAAAGTGGCGGCGGGGGAGGGGAGGGGGAGGGGAGGGGAGGGGAGGGGAGGGGGGGGGGGGAAAACCCGGTCAAAATCGGCGCGAGGGGGGTTGGGGGGCGGCATCAGAAATTCTTTAGATTATGAAAGGGGGTCGCGCTGTCAACACAAAAACCTCCCCCCCGCCCTCCCCCCCGCGCGGGCGCCCCCCCGGCCCGCCTTTAGTGGCCAGCATTGAAAAAAAGGGCCCGTCGGGGTGGAGGGGAGCAAGGAGGGTGGGGGGAAAGAGGGGAGGGGGGGGGCCCGGAGGGAGGGGTGGGAAAGGAGGGAGGAGGGGGGGGGAGGGGGGGAAAAAGGAAAGGAGGGGGGGAAGGGGGGAGGGGGGGGGAGGGGGGGGAGGGAGGGGGGGGGTTGGGGAAAGGGAGGGGGCGGGAGGGTGGAGGGTGGAGTGGACGTAGTATCGAATTTTGGCTCGTGTGCGATGGAGAGGCTTGTGCCGTGCCCTCGGCGGGGTCTTGAGAAGAGGAGAGGGTGGGCTGGGGGCTCATGCTAATCGGGCGCTGTTCAATTGCTTTTTGTTTGTTGACGCTTGCGTGTGTACAGGTGTGCGTATGTGTTTACACGCGTTTGGGCGCGCGCGCGCACGTGTGTGTCTGTGTCTGTGTCTGTGTCTGTGTCTGTGTGTTGCGCGCGTTCGCTTGAATGGCCGAGTGAAATATTGCCTTGCAAATTTACACCCGCCGGTTGAAACAGGAAAGATTTGGGCGGTGTCATTGACGCGGGGGAGTGACGCGGTGGACTTTTTACCCGCCCGGGGGGGGGGGGGGGGGGGCGTTTGGGGCAGCAGGTCACGGGTCAAGCGTTGAAACAACGGGGGGAGGAAAACCAAGAAAGGGGTTGGGTTTTGGACTCCCCCCCCCCTTCCCATTTTCCCACATCCCGCACCTTTCCCCTTTTTCCCCTCTTCTTCATCTCATTTTTCCTCTTCATTAATATGACTACTCCCGGAGTACCACCCCCAAGTACCAGGGCTGAAAAAGTACCATATCAAATGTTTACGCTGAAACCCATCGTCACTCCCTCCCCGCCCCAAAACCCCCCACCCGTCCTACTTCCAACCTCCTTTCCTCCCCCTTCTCTTTCTCTCGTCTCCCCCCTTCTTTTCCCTTCTCGCGTTCTCCCCCTCCTTTCCCCCTTCTCCTTTTGGCCTCCCCCCCCATTTTCCCCCTTTCCCGCCCCCTCCTCCCCACCTCTCCCTCGTCGTCGTCCCCCCTCCCTTTCCCGCCCTTGTCCCTCTGGGGCCCCCTCCCTTGGTTTCTCTCCCCCTCTCTCCTCCTCCCCTCCCCTCCCCCTCCCCCTCCCCCCCCTCCCCCCTCCCCCCCCTCCCCCCCTCCTCCCCCATTTTTCCCTTGTAGTAATCCTCACGCAAGGAAAAACGGGGTTCCCTCTTGGCTTCCGGTAAAAAATTTCGGGAATATTACCGAATCCTAAAGGGTGCTTGCAACTTCCTTTGCGGTTTTCTGGGGAGTTTTAGTGGGTTGTCGTCTGCTGTATGGCTATGTTTTGACAAGGAGCAGACAAAAGACTGAAGACAAAGAGGAATTTTGTTGGTGGGCGTGATGATTGCCTTGGGGGTTTTAAACGAAATTTTATTGTTCTGTGTCGGTTTCCTTTCCTTTATCTCATTACCCCCCTTTAGGAGGAATGGCGAGAGTTTTTCCCCCGAAAAAGGGGGGGGGGTTTTTCAGTTTAAATTCCCCCCTTCGAAATTTTTTAAGGGGAATTTTTGGTTAGTGACTTTTTTTTGGGGCATGAGGATATTTAAGTGTGGGCGAGCGTCGGGATTGTCATTTCTCGTCGTTTTTCTTTTCTCCCGTCCTCTTCGTTGCTTCTTTTCGTTCACGTCCTTTCGTCTTTGTCGTTTTTTATTCTCTTTACCTCTTCTCTCCCGGTCCTTTCCCTTTTCTTTTTCCCTCTCTTCCCCTTTTCCTTTTTCTCCCCCCTTCTCCTCTCTTTTCTCTCTCCCTCTTCCCCTCTCTCTTTCTCTCTCTCTCTTTCTCCTCTTTTTCTTTCTCTCTCTTTTTTTCTTCTTTTCTCTTTCTCTCTCTTTCTCTTCTCTCTCCCTCTCTCTCTCTCTTCTTTCTTCTCTCTCTCTCTTTCTCTCTCTCTCTTTCTTCTCTTTCTCTCCTCTCTCTCTCTCTCCTCTCTCCTCTTCTCTCCTCTCCTCTCTCTTTCTCTCTCTCTCTCTCTCTCTCTTCTCCTTTCTCTTCCTTCTCTCTTTTCCCCTCTCTCTTCTCCTTCTTCTATCTTCTTCTCTCTTCTTTCTCTCTCTCTCTCTCTCTCTTCTCTCCTTTCTCTCTCTTCTCTCCCCTTTTCTCTCTCTCTTCTCTCTCTCAATTGTTTGTCTGTCTGTGTCTCAGCCTCCATGTCTCTGTCTTTGTTAAGCAGTTTCCCCTTTTTAATTCTTGACGATCTTGGGAAGAGTCGAGGTCGCATCTTAACAGAGTTTGCGAGCGAATGACAAGTTTTCTAATGTGTTTTTTGGCGTTTGGTTCAGAGACGAAATGCAAAGAAAATTTCCGTTTTTTTTTTGAAAAAAATAGGGGCAAGATTGTTATAAGTAGGATGGGTTTAAAATATGTAGGGGGTTAAAGTAATTGTAAGTTGTTTTTTTCAGTGAGTATCTGCTTACGAGAATCTATGACATTTGGGTGACCGGTGGTGATAGGGGGAAAGAGGGTGAAGGTTAAATATGCCCCCCAAAAAACAAAGAAACAAAGTAAATAATACTTAAAAAATGCTAATGATGCATGAACGTTTTTTGAGTGATGTCTGTCTACGTTGAATAAGTGAAAAGACATTGTAGTCGCGGTCCAAATCAACGTGTTTGACTTGCGGGTTTTTCCAAGAGGAGAGAGAGAGAGGAGAGGAGAGAGAGGAGAGAGAGAGAGAGAGAGTGAGAGGGGAGAGGAAGAGAAGAGAGAGAGAGAGAGAGGATGGTGTGTGTGTGTGTGTGTGTGTGTGCGCGTGCGTGTGCGGTTTTGCGTAGTTAGAGATGTGGGTTTGGGGAGTGCGTGTGCGTGTTGTGTCTTTCTCTTTTTTTCAATTTTCCCTTTTCTTTTCGTAAAAAAGAAAAAAAGAAAAAAAAAAAACACCATCACGTGTCCATCGGCAATTATTCTTCTTTATCTTCTAAAATTCAACTGTTGGTGAGGATAAAACGTTTACATTACAACCTGGTGCGTCGCCCCCATTGTATGGGTGGACGTCCCTGTGTTTTCTGTTGTGTTTAGTGAAATTATTTTTTTCAGAGAGGAGAGAGAGAAAGTGTGAGTGAGAGTGAGTGAGACTGTGATAGTGGCTGTGGTTGAGAGTGAGAAAAGAGATAGAGATAGAAACAGAGACTAAACTAGATGCTTACCCAAAACGATAAAAGATGGCGTGTGTGGAAGGGTTTTGTAGGTCGAAAGGGGAAGCACACGAAATGAAAAAAGAAAGGGTTGGGGAGGATAGGAAAAAGGAGGAATAGGGAAGGGGAAAGGAAAAAGGGGACAAAAGGAAGGGCCAGGAAAAAACG
>NC_061830.1:40398617-40403617 GCF_019202785.1 Penaeus chinensis
TTGTTTTTTTTTCTTTTACTTATTTTTGAGACGAAATGGATTCTAATTACTTTGTCCCCCGTTTCCAGTCCCTTTCCAGTAATGGTTGCGTCGATCACTTTCTCTCTCCGTCGTCAATTAATCCTTTTTTTTTTCTTTTTTTTTTTTACTCGTTCTCACAGATGGATTAATATATATGCCTTCAGTAAGACCCTTTCCTTGCATTAATTACGTTCTCAGTCACTTGATTGGAACGAATTATCCACATCTCTTGCAAGATGGAGAAAATGTGTTATTTATTATGATTGATATACTTAATACTGTGGGTTTTTTTTTTAAATCTACGTATATATGACTTTTTTTTTTCAAAATATTACTGGCTGGTCTATACATCTTCATTAGAAAAGGCATCTGTTTTTCCCTCTGGATTTGAAGTAAAAACAAATCCTCTTATCCCTTTCTGATATTTATTCTCATTATTTCTCCGCATATTGCTTTATTCCTTCCTTGTATTATTCCCCTTTCTGCCTCCGTCCTTCTTGTGGTATGCAGTCATCATCACTATGGATAACCCCTCCCCCCTACCCCTATCCCTTCACCCCAACCCCTCCCCCTTCACCCTCAACCTAACCCACCCTTCCCCCTACCCCCTTACCTCCACCCCTTCACCCCCACCTCCCCCACCCCTCCCCTCCCCCTTCACCCTCAACCTCCCCCACCCCTCCCCCCTACCCCCTTCGCCCTTACCTCCAACCCCTTCACCCCCACCTCCCCCCCCCTACCCCTTAACCCTCAACCTCCCTCACCTTTCCTCCTACCCCTTCACCCTTACCTCTAACCCCTCCCTCTAGCCCCAACTTTCCCCTACCCTCACCCGCTACCACTTTCCCCTACCCCACTTCTACCCCTTCGCCCCCCCCCCCCCCGCAAATTTCCCCTTGAGGTTCGAGTAATTAGCCCAGCTTCCAGTGACGGAGGGGGGGGTGGGGGTGGGGGGAGGGGCGGGGGAGGAGGAAGAGAGAGGCGAGTTAGGAGGGGGAGAGGGGGAGACAATGGAGGAGGAGGAGGAGGAGGAGGAGGAGGAGGAGGAGGAGAAGGAGGAGGAGGAGAGGATTAGAAGGAAGAGGAGGAGGAGGAGGAGGAGCAGGAAGAGGAGGAGGAGGAGGGGGAGGAGGAGAAGGAGGAGGAGGAGGAAGAGGAGGGGGAGGAGGGGGGAGAGGATTGCTAATCTGTAATATCTGAAGCATTTTGAATTTTATTTTTGGTGAAAGTGTTGACGTCTTTCGGGCCGTGTGGGGGTGTGGGGGTGGGGGGGTGTGGGGGGATGACGACGGAGGATGTTGATTCAAAAATATTTGCAAAGTTTGTTCATTACGGTTTTTCCTTTATATTTTTTTAGAGCACGTTCTTTCAGATATATTAATTTGTCAGTTTGGCCTCTAGCCTACTGGTAAGTATCACACACACACACACACACACACACACACACACACACACACACACACACACACACACACACACACACACACACACACACACACAAAGACACGTGTGCAAGTGTATGTGTGTGTGTGTGTGCGTGTTTAATCCATTCACATATACACGCATACGTAAATACACCAATAACATTATCTCTCGTTTACTCTTGAAACTATTAATTAATTAAGTTTATATCAACCCGCTTCTCACCTTCCTTATCACCTGTGCTCTGAGTATCCGCTCATTATCACTTATATCATCATAATAACAATTCATCCTCATGACATTTCTAGATTTATGAGTTCAAGAATATGTATGTGTATATATAATATTCTTAAACTCACAAGATTCCCAAATCATTTATAATTCTCTCTCGCGACCCTTCAGTTTGATGCTAATTGTCTCCGTAAACAGCAGCCATGTCAGGAGAGCGTGATTTTACAATTGTCTAGTGCGAAGTGCAATTGCTAATCTAAATGCAAAATGTATGATTGGAGTCCCAGCGTGCGGACTAAGTCATTTAAGCCTTCAGTTCCTTCACTTTTTTTTAAATCACATTCCAAGCCACGTCTCGAGAATCCGAACGCTGGAAACTTGGGAGGGAAAATAAGACAAACAACGACAATTAAACTCGGTAGGGCCCCCGCGTTTCGACCCTCGCCGACGTCTTTAGACTTTGTTTCTTACCCTCATTACGTATGCACGGAGAGGGGGAGGGGGAGGGAAAGGGAGAGGGAGGTGGGGGAAGGGGGGGAAGAGCGGCAGGTTAATGTAAAGGATCCAATATCGGACACTCCGGGAGAGCATGGAGTTAAGGGGAGTGGGGAGTGGGGAGTGGGGAGGGGCAGAGGGAAGCCGGGGTGGGGAAGGGGACAGGTGGACGGGGAGGGGAAGGCAATGGGGAGTAGGAGGTGTGGGGGAAGAGGGGGGAGGAGGAGACGACAATTACCCTCCCCGGGGGGGAAACAATAACGACCCAGACCACAGCTCACCTTACGCGTTAAAGTCGAAATTCCTTTAGCCGGTCCTCGTTGTGGTCGACCTTCTGGACGCCTGCGAGGTCATTTTAAGGGGGAGGGGGTCATAGGTCAAGTGCTTTTCCCAAGGTCACTGAGACACTGACCGCAAAAGATGAGAGGAGAAAGGGGGAGGGGGAGAAGAGGGACCCTTAGGTAAACATTTGACCCCAAGATAATATCGACATTTTGTCATTGCCTTTATCTCCCGCGTAAAGGGGCTGTTTGACGTCACCTGATACGATACATACAAGAAAAGAGAGTGTATTTAGGGAGACAGCATGAGGGGGGGGGGGGGGGTATAGAAAGGTAGGCTAGTTTTTAGACAAATCAGATTCGGTTTGAGTTGGCTTGGTTAGGTTAAGTTAGGTCACGTTAGGTCAGATATGGGTTGAATTTAGAAAGGCTTTACTTGAAAATTCAAAGATGCTCCTTTTCAATTTTCCCTACACTGCTTCCGAACTTCCATAAAACAAAATTTAAGATCGCGTAATATACCAAGTGGCCATTCATTTTCAAACTCATTTTGACGAACTTGCACCAATCCGCGAACATTTTGACGGTTATAAAAAAAAATCTTACGTCCTTATGAAACCTTTTCTCTCTCAATTTACCTGATCAGATTTTTGCTAAATAAATAAATCCTCTTACCAGACGCTCTGCAACACATCAGCCAAGCGAATCTCGGCAATTTAAAAGCTAAATGATAATCTTCAAAAAAGGAAACGACAAAATAATCTTCTTTCATGTCCCTGTGACCAAAGAGGTAAAATCTTATAATGGAAGTTTTATCTTTTTACAAGTGCGTTATTCTTCTTCAGTTTCATTCCCCCCTTCTTACTGCCTGCATTCTCTTTTCCTTTCTCATTTCCTCTCTCCTTCCTTTTCTTGCTCTTATCATCCTTTTAGTTTCCCTCTCCATACCACAATTCATTCGCTCGCTCTCTCTCTCTCTCTCTCTCTCTCTATATATATATATATATATATATATATATATATAGAGAGAGAGAGAGAGAGAGAGAGAGAGAGAGAGATATATATATATATATATATATATATCTTTCTCTCTCTCTCACTTTACTCTCATTCTACTCTCACTCTTACTTCCCCCCTCTCTCTCGCTCTTCTCCTCTCCCTCCCTCTCCCACTCCTCTCCCTCCTCCCTCCCCTTTCCTTCCCCCTCTTCCTCTCCCTCTCCCTCTCCCTCTTCCTCCTCCCTCCTTCCCCCTCCTCCTTCCCATCCCTTTCCTCCTACCTCGCCCACTTCTTCTCCCTTCCTCTCCACCTCTCTCTCCTTCCTCCCTCCCCATCCTTCTCCCCTCCCTCCCCACCTCCCCACCTCCTTCCAAACCATTCCCCTCCACCTTAAAAAAAAGACAAAAAGGAAACTCCATCAGGCTTCGCACAAATATACATTTACAAGGAAACGCGGCCCGGAAAAGTGTACTTGTTTTTCGAGGTCGTTCCCTTAATGTTGCGTATACTGTGAGTAAACATTATTACTATTTTTATTACGTGTGCTTTACAGCGTATTGTGTGTGTTCGTTGCCCCTCTTGCAATAAGCATACCGCGTGTTATTGTATTCTGTATACTAGTTGCAATGTGTTAAAAGGATATCGTCTATGTGTTACTGAATTTGCAATGCGTCTGCAATGAAAGAGTATATTGATATTATTTTTACTTAATATACCGTTATAAAAGCACGTCTGTTAGCAAAGTACTTAAAAAGATACTTTCATTGAATTTATTTAAATATGCAAGCCTTGTTTTATGTTTTTAAAAAGTCTATGCTAGTTTTATCATCAGAAAATAACAAAAAAACAAAACAAAAACAACAAAAAAAGAAAAAGTCGATCGTTCCCAATAAATGAAGCATCACGTCAAGAAGCCGTTTTATTTTGAAAAAGAATTAAAGGGAAAAAAAATGAGTGATTGACTGGCAGATTCTGAAAGGGCATCTGACGTGTTTTTTGTTTGTTTGTTTGTTTGTTTTCTGTATCCATTGTCTGAAGATTTATTTATAGATTTACTTGATCACAGAGTATAAAACGTATTCAAATTATAAATCTATCTCTGTACTCCACATATATATTTTTTCATGGAAAGATGACTCATTCAGATACGTTAGTCATATACAGAATAACAAATCTATTTCGATAAAAGATTGAAATACAATTCACACGGATAATTACCACGCATAAAATAACAACAAATAAAACAAAATACTTAAAATACATCACACTATCATAAAAAGACGGCGGCATCAGGATCGTTATCGTCATCTCACACAAACAAAAGACAATAACAATAACAATAACAACAACAATAAGAACAATAAAACAATAACAACACCAATAACAACAGCAGCAATAACAACAATAACAATAACACCAACGACAACAGAAACATTAATAACAATTATAATAACAACAGCAGCAACAACAATAACAACAACAGCAATAACAATAATAATAACAACAGCAGCAACAACAACACTAACAACAACAGCAATAACAACCCTGCAA
>NC_061830.1:40408617-40448617 GCF_019202785.1 Penaeus chinensis
CCCACCCCCCCCCTGCCCCCACTAATGAAAGCAAACCACCCACAAGGGCTGCTGAGAACCCCAAATAGGCACCACTGAGTAGAATGACGATTCCGAAGAACCCTTGGCTGAGAGCTCCCCCTCCCGACCCCTCACCCCGGCCGGGTGTACCGTGGAGAGGGTTGAATGTGGAGAGGGGGAGGGGGGGTGGAAAGGTCTCCGTGACCTGAAAACCTTGGGTCCGAGTGGCTTGGGTGTGGGGTCGGTCAAGGTGAGGTGGGGGGGTGGTGGGGGGGCGTTACAAAATTCGGAGAGAGATGGAATGTGGCAGAGGTGGAGTAGATGGGGGGGGGGGGGGGGGGGGGAGTTATGTTTCCCTCCTCCCCATATCTCTCTTCTCTCTCCACCTTTCCTCATATTATTTTTTTTTTTCTTCTCTTTTTTTCTCTCCTTTTTCCCCTCTCTGTATCCCCCTTCTCCTACCCTACCCCATTCCCTTTACCACACCCCCATGTGCACATATCCCCCCTCCCCTAACCCCTTCTTCCCCTATTTTCTTCCCACTTCTCCCCCTGCCCCACCGCCCATCACACCATCCACTTCTTTCTTCTTTACTTCTTTTTTCCCCCTTCCCCCCCATCCCCCTCATCCCACGCCAGCTCGACCCCACCACCATGAAATAAAAAGACGACCCAAAAGCCCTCGGCCTCATCGCCCGCCCATGCCACCGGAAGCCCTCAGTCGCCCCCGGAACATCCCTGCATACAAAGCATCGCACAATCTCGCCGCGTCGCTCTTTAGGGGACCAGCCGCTAATCTTCCAAAAAAAAAAAAAAATCTACGAACCGAACCGCCCATCTTTGAAAACCTTCCTCTGCTACTTACCAACCACGAGGCAGAACAGCGTCGCGGACCCTCTCCCTCTTCTCCCCCCCTTCACCCCCCATCCCCAACCCCCCACATCCGCCGACGAAATGAGTAGCACGGGTTTTGCCCGTGCCCCCCGATTTATGGCCGCGGAGACGTGACTGTCCCATAGACTTTTCCTCCTTGGCTTATCTAAGTTCATGCATTCCCGGCCTTCCATTTTGGCACGCTGGGTAATACATATGTTTTCCTGGTTCCTCGGCAGGGCACTAACAAACACATATATAGTAGACAGAGAGATATGTACATATACATATGGATCCGTGTGTGTTTATGTGCTTGTGTGTACATGTATGCCCTTGTAATATGTATAAATGCATGCAGTATGTGAATGTTATGTAATTATAATATGCATACAACAAAAGTGTGTATATATGTATATAATATTATATGTAAATTTGTTGTGTGTGTGTATATATATTAATATAAAGATATATATTATCATAGTAAAAGGATAGAGAGAGAGGGAGAGAGAGGAGGAAGAGGAGAGAGAGAGAGAGAGGTGGGAAGAGAGAGAAAGATAGAGAGAGAGAGAGAGGGAGAGAAGATATAATAGAAAGAGAAAGAAAGAGAGAAAGAGAAAGGTGCCACGCTTAATAATTGACGTTGAGTTGCGGTGTGTGTGCGTTGTGTTATGTCTGTTGTCGTTTCTTGTGTCGTTGTCGTGCTGATCGCGCGCTCTCTCGCCTTCTTGAGAGCTCACACACTCACTCACGCCCTCGCGCTGCTCTCCACCATCTCTCTCTCTCTCTCTCTCAACATTCTGCGCTCTCTATCGCTCTCTCTCGCGCCATTCTCTCTCTGGATCTTCTCGTGCTTCTCTCCTCTCGCGCCCTTTCTACCGCTGCTCGCACGCGCTCGTCGCGCCCTCCTCTCTTGCCTCTCTCTCTCTCTCTCTCTCTCCTCGCTCGCATCTCTCTCTCTCTCTCTCTCGCTCTCTCTCTCTCTTTTCCTCTCCTCGCCCTCCCTCCTTCTCTTTCTCTTTTCTCTCTCTCTCTCTCTCTCTCTTCTCTCTCTCTCTCTCTCGCTCTCTATCCTCTCTCTACTCTCTACTCTCTCTCTCTCTCTCCATCCCGCCCTCTCTCTCTCTCTCTCTTCTCTACTCCTCTTCTCTCTCTCCTCTCTCTCGCTCCTCGCTCTCTCCTCTCTCTCGTTTCTCGCTCTCTCTTTGCTCTCTCTCGCTTTTGAGTCATCGCGCTCGGGACCATCCTTATACTCCTACTCTTCTAAATTGACGCCTAACCCGCCTCAGCATATCACACCCCCACCCGCCCCGCAGACCACCTACCCGCTGCAGTCCCGCATCACCATCAACTCACCGCCGTACACCCTGATGCTCACACCTCCACTCACCACAATCTGTTACCCAAATACAAAAACAAATCACTCCAAACTCACTCATAACCCTGTCCCACACCCACATACCACAAACCCCACCCCCATCGCACTGTACAGAACTCTGTCAGACTGTTCCAAATCACACACCACACACACTCCACATCGAACCCCCCACAACCGCCTCACAAGTGCCCGACCTTACCGCCAAACACATCCTTCCCATCCCCCCCCACCCCATCCACACACACCTCACACATGATTTCCTCTACAGCTCTCCGACTCACGCCCGAAGTCACACGTCTCTCGTCACTTCATTCCCACACACTCGATCTCCCTCACAAATCTATACACAAACCTCTATCTCACTCCCTCTCTCCCGCTCTCACATCCTCTCACAGTAAAATCTCTCAACCCGCTCCACCTCTCTCTTCCCCTCACACATCTCATCCGCTCTCATCTCTCTCTCCCGCTCTCGTCGTCCTCCCACCGCTCTCTCTCGTCTCTCGTCCTCTCTCCCCGCTCTCTCTCTTCCCGCTCGCTCTCTCGCAAGCCTCTCTCCCCGCTCTCTCACCACACCGCTCTCGATCTTCCTCTCCCTCTCTCACTCCTCCCCCCCTCTCTCACTCTCCTCGCCTCTCTCTCGTCCCCCTCCCTAATCTCTCTCTTTCTCACTCTCTTTCTTATTCCTCTCTCTCTCCTCTCCTCTCTCTCCATATCACTCTCCTCATGCTTCTCACTCTCATCACCTCACTCTCTCTCGTCTCTCATCCTCCTCTCTCCTCTCCGGCTCTCTCTCTCTCCCTTCTCTAATCTCCTCTTCACTCTATCTCTCTCTCCCTCTATCCTCCATCTTCCCCCCTCTCCCTTCTCTCTCGCTCTCCCTACTTTCCTCCCTCGTTCCCATCTCCCTCTCTCTCGTCCTCCCTCTCACACTCTCATCTCTCTCTCTCTCTCTGTCCCCCCTCATCATCTCTCAATCATCCTCCGTCCATCATCTCCATCATCCAAGACCTCCTCGGTTCTCTACTCATTCCCTCTCTCTCCTACCTCACACATCCCAGCCTCTCCCTCCACCTCCACCCTCCAGTCAACCTTCTCTCCTCTCTCCCCTCATCTCATCCACCGTCTCCTCACTCCCTCTTCCCGCATTCTCCCATCAATCTCCACCCCTCTATCTCCCAGCCTCTAAATCTAATCTCCCACATCTAGCAGATCTCCTCCACTCCCCCTCAATCCTTCTCCTCTCCCTCTCCTTCCTTTCCTTCCCCTCTCCTTCTCTCCCTCATCCTTCTCCCTCGTCCTTTCTCCCCCACTCCTCCTTCCAAGTCCTATCCCTCCCCCCCTCATCTCGTCCCAATATCCCCACTTTTATCTTCCTGCTTATGCCCAGAAACTATTATTTTCAGTGTCTCTCGAAGTCTGCAGGAAGAATTTAGCCCAAAATCTTGACGAATGGGTAACGCGAATCTCTATTCCTTATATATTACAACGAAGCAAGACAAATTAAAATTCGATACACATACACACACATGCACATACATGTATACTTACAAAACAAGCGCACATACACAAGGACCACCACACACAAAGCAACATAACTTTGCAAAAACACGGTACACACAACACATATACTTACAAAACACCGCGCACACACCCAACACACTACTAACAACACACACATCATTCCTACAAAACAAGTACCCATACAACCATAACTAACAAAAAACAACACGCGCCACACACACACACAACGACACAACACACAACACACAAACCACACACACACACGACAAACACATACACACACATGCTAACAAAACACAATACAACACACCATAATTACAAACACGTACAACGACAACAAACACAGTACACAAACACCTACTTATAAAACATCTGCAACGCCCAACACCCCCGCCACGCACTGAACGAACCAACAAGACGGACACGCACGACCACGACACACACAGCACAACAGCACACACACACACAAGAACAACACACACACACATTAGACACACACACACACACCACACACGGTCACAAACAGCACACGCACACACATAAAGACATCTTCGATAGGTTCGACCGATACCACCACAACATAATGCCCCTTTTGGAAAAAAAAAGGTAAACAAATCGCATATTTATGTTGTTTGTGTACACTGCCCCGCATGATGCGATTTGCGTCGGAGCCTTGTGCCTCATGTCCTCATAAATCCCTCTCATCATGTTCTCATAAATCCCCCCACGCCCACGCTGCTATGTCTGCCGAAATGAAGCCCGCACCGCCCCCTAAGCACCCCCCGTCCATCCCGCTCCCATCACCCCATGCACTCATAAAAACACCCCCCTCGTCTCGTCGCCGCCCCTCACTCGCGGCCGGAAAACACGGTGCCCCACGACCCCGCGTCGTCTGCACTGCTTCTCCTCCTCACACCCCGATCCATCAACCTCCCACATCACCCTTTGCTCGCGACAACCGACACCGCACAAACGCGGCTACCGTCCCGCAGCCTCAAAAGAAGGCCTTTTATCTCGCACCTAGAGGACACGCTCGAGGGGAGGAGGCGGAGGAGGGGGCGGGGGGAGGGAGGGAAGATCCAGGGGGGGGGGATGCTGGACGCCTGGTTGTCATAGTGGCGTGAGCGAGTGGACGAGCTAGGGGGGGGGGGGGGCAGACACAACAACAGATATGCAGATCAGTTAACGAATATATGTACATATGAAAGTATACATCCATACGTAAGTACATACATAGATACATACTTCCATACTTGAATGCGTAGCACATAAGATACCAGTCATTCTTGATTCTTTCATTACAATGACGTACATTACCCTATATGCACAACACACACACCTACACACCACACACCAGCACACGACACACAACCACACACCACAACATCTATATACATAATATTATATACATAAATGCATTACATATTATACATATATTATACATAATAAATGTAAATACATATATATACAAATAAATATATGATCTACACATATATATCAATTATGTGTATTGTGTGTGTGTGTGTGTGTGTGTGTGTGTGTGGTGTGTGTGTGAGTTTGTTAGTATGTGTGTGTGATGGTTATTGTGTTATGTGTGATGTGTGTAAGGATGAAGTGTGTGCGTGTGTGCCGTGTATATGAACACGTGTATTATATAACTGAAAAGTATTAATTTATGTTATGTATGTATGCAGAAGCAAAAATAAAAAATATATAATATATATAAAAAATATACTAAATATCACACAGTGTGGGTAGTTAATAAGATATATAAACATATGATAACAAAATACAATATATACATAAACATTAACACCTATCATATACCAATAGATATAAATACCTAAATATGAACGCAAACTACCTCTCTAAAGCCATGTCTCCTTCATCTTAATCACACTTACCCCTCTATTCACCTATCCTTCTCTCCTTCTATCCCTCAACGTCCCTATTTCGCTCTATCCCCCCGCCCCCCAACCCCCACCCCCAACCAGTCAGAAGGTAGAACACCTTAATTCCGATTTTTTTTTTGCACAATTTGATTTCGTAAATAAAACTCATTTTAAATTCTTTCACTCCCAAGCATATATATCGACCGAATCCTTTCCGAAGAGAGGTAAAGAAAGAAAGAACGAATGAAAGAGAGAAAGACGGAATGAAAGAAAGAAAAAGAAGGAAAGAAAAAAAGAGAAAAAAAGAGAAGAGAGAAAAAGAAAGAAAAGGAAAAAGACAGAACGCACACACACACACCACACACACAGAAACGCACACACACACACACACACACACACACACCACCACAGAAACGCAAGAAAAATACGAACAACGGAAGAAAGGAAGAAGACAAGCGGAGAGAAATAGACGCCGATAAAGATCTCGAAAGAGAAAAGATCGCCAATAGAAAACGAGGCAAAACTTCCAATAGAAAACGGAGGTGGCGTGGCCGGGCGATCCCTCGGCGTGATAGCGTTGCGAGGGACAGAGAGAGGTGGCAGAAACACGGGCCTGTAAAGAAGACGTGACATGACAGGCGTGACAGGGATGGTGTGGGAGGGGTGAGGAGGGGCGAGGGGGAGGGGGGTGAGGAGGGGTGTGGGGGGTTGGATGGTATGGGAGGTGAGAAGGCGGGGAGATACGGGGTTAATGAAGATATTTAAAACGAAAGAGTTGATTTTTTTCTCCTTTTTTTTTGGGGGGGGGGGGCAAAAAACAAAAAAGATCGCTTCTTCCTTCACAAATTAAAAACAACCTACTTGCCAAAGTCTGAGAGGAATATATATATATACGTGTGCATATATAATACAAAATATTCGCAACATAACTGTCCAATTCAATAGAGCTACTGGAACGTGTGTCGCTGGCTGCGGTGAAAATATTTACAGCTAATAGCCAGAGGGCGCCGCGCGTGAACTGAATTTCCTTGTGTTAGAATATTCCTCATTTTCCTCATTCCCGGCACTCCGATTATGAAATACTATAACCGGAGTGGGAAAAAAAAAAAAAACATAGTCGGCATTAAAAACGACCAACTGCCATCCCTCCGCTTAAAAGTTCGCAACAGCGGTGTTAAAATCCGGCAGCTCAAACACCACTAGTAGCCAATCGTCTAAATGAGTCCAACAAACAATTTAGAAAAAACAATAATCCTCACTTTCGAACAATACCACCCTCCGCCCCTTCGCTTTTGGTCCCCTCGCACCCGTCCCTCCCGCCTCATTCCATCCCTCTGCTCCCTTAAATCCCCTTCCATCTCTTCGTTCCGTTTCCCTCTTCCTCATTTCCTATAGCCTTACCATCCTCCCTCACTTTCCCTCACTTGCCTTTGTCCTGTTCTTTTTTCTTTGCCCCCTCACCTCCCGTCTTCCTTCCGCCGTACACTCTTCCTCACTTTTGTCTTCCTCCATTTTCCCCCCTCATATCACTACTCCTCGCTACTCGTTCCTTCCACCTGCCCTCTTCTCCCGCTTCCCTTTCATTTTAACCTCTCCTCTCCTTTCTTTCTCCTTTTCTTCGTTTCCTCGCTCTCTCCTTCACATCTTCCTTCCTCTTCTTCTCTCGCTCTCTTCCTCTCTTAGCTCCTACCTCCTCTTCTATCTTCTCCCCACAGTCTCCCTCTTCTCCTTTCTCTCTCGCTCTTTCTCTCAGCCCCCTCTCTCTCTACCCCTCCCTCCCCAACGTCCTCACCTTCTCCTTCTTCTTTCTATCTCGTTCTCCTTCCTCTCTTCCTCTCTTCTTCTACTCTCTCTACTTTCTGTCCCCTTCCTCCTCTTCTCTTCTCTCTCTTCCTTCCTGTCTTCCTATCTTCTTCTTTCTGTCTAACTCTCCATCATCTCTCTTCTCTTTCTCGTCCTCTTCCTACCCCCTCCTTCTTCTCCCTTCTCACCTCTCCTTCTCACCTTCCTGTCCTCCCTTCTCCTCTCTCTTCCTATTCCTTCTCTTCTCCTTCTTTTCTCCAATCCTTCTCTCCGTCCCCTTCCTCCTTCTCTCTCTCTTCAGCGGCTCGTTCTCTCCTTCTTCTTTCTTTCGACTGCCTCCTTCTCATTTTTCTCTTTTTCTCTCTTCTTACCTCCCGCTCAGGCTTCTTCTTCTCTCTTCCTTCCATCTCTTCTCCCTCTTCCTCTTCCCCATCCCTGCATTCTATTCCCTCTGTCCTCCTCCTCCCTTCTCTTTCTCCTCCCTTCTCCCTCTCCTTCCTTCACTTTCGTCCTTCTCTTATCCTTCTCATTCCTCCTTTCTCAAAACTCCTCCCTTATTTCTTGTCTCCCTCTCCTTCTCTTTCTCTTCACCTCTCTTCTCGCCTTCCCTCTCTCCTTCTCTCCTCCCCTTTCTATTCTCTTATCTCCCCCCTTCACTTCCTTCTCTCCGTTCCTTCTCTTCTCTCCCCTTTCTCCAACCCTTCGTTTCTCTCTCTTCTTCTCTCTCTCCTCTCCCTTAAACTTCTCCTTCTTCTCTCTCTACTCTCCTTCATCTCTCGCCTATCTCTCCTTCACTCTTCTCCCTCTTCTTCCAACTCTCCTATCCTCATTTCTTCTCTTCTCCGTTCTCACCTACTCTCCTTCTCCCCCTCTTCTCCTGTCTCTCTCTACTCTCCTTCTCTTTTCTCTCCACCTCTCCTCTTCGGAACTCTCCTTCTCCTCTCATCTTCCTTCTCATTCTCTCTATCTCCTATCTCCTTCTCATCTCCTGTCTATCTCCTCTCTCTCTTCCCCTGATCTCTTCCTCCTTCTTTCACTCTTCACTTTCCTCTTCTTCCCCTCTCCTTCTCTCTCCCCCCCTAAACAACTCTTCCTTCTTTTTCCTTCCACCGTCCCTTCTCCTTCCTAACTCTCACTTCTCCTCCTCTTCCTTTCTCTTCCTTTCTAGCTCTCCCTCATTCTCACCTTCCTCTCTTTCCTTCCCCTTTTCCTTCTCTTCCTCGCCTCCTTCTTATACTTCTCCTTCCCTCTCCTTCCTCTCTCCTCCTTCTTCTCTTGCCCCCTCTCCTCCCCATTCCTCGCTCTTCCCTCGTTCCTTCTCCTCTTCGATTTCCAATCACCTTCATACTCTATCTCCTCAAGGATACTCCTACTTCCTCTCTCTCTCTCTCCTCCGTCCTTCACCTTCCTTCCTCTTCTTTTCCTATTCCCTCTCTCTCTTCCTCCTTCTCCTTTCCTTCCCTCTTTCCTTTCTTCCGTTTTCCTCCTTCCTCTCTCGCTCCTGTTCTTTCCTTTCTTCCTCCCTCCTTCTCTCTTATCTGTTCCTTCTTCTCCGCTTTCCCTCCTCTTTCTTCCTCTCTTCTCACTCTCTTCTACTCTCTTCTCTCCCGCCTTCCTTCTCTCCTTCTTCTCCTTTCCCCCTTTATCCTTCTTCTCCCTCCCTTCTTCTCTCGCGCTCCTTCCTCTCTTCTTCCTTCCATCCTCCTTCTCTCCTCTCTCTTCTCTTCTTTCCTCCCTCTCTCCTCCCTCCTTCTTATCTGTCCTCGTTCTCTTCCTCTCCTCTTCTGGTTCCCTCTCTCCTTCTTTTCTCCCACCTTCCTTCTACTCTCCTTCTTCTCCCTCCTTCTTCTCCTCCTCTCCTCCCCGTTCCTATCCTCTCCTCTTCTATCCTTCTCTCCTATCTTCTTCTTCTTCTCTTCCCTCCCTCACCTTCTCTCCCGTCTCATTCTCCTTTCTCTTCTGCTTCTTGTCTCCTCTCCTTTCCTCTTCGCTCTCTCCCCATCTTCCATCTTCTTGCTCTCCCTCCTGTTCCGCTTGCTTTGTTCTCTCTTCCTTCCTTTCTCCTTCCTCCCCTTCAATTCTATCCTGCCCCCCCTCCCTTTGTCCTCCCCCTCTTCCCATATTGCTCATCTTTCCGCCCCATTCCCAGTTCCCTCCCTCACCATCCCTCCTTCCCATCTCGCTTCCTCCCCCCCCCCTCTCCTCAACATCGATCACGCTCCATCCCCCCGGTCCCCCTCGCCCTGCGCCCATCACGCCTCTGACCCCCCCCACCACCATGCAACTCACTCCATCGGTACCACCCACCTCTCCCGAGCGGGCGACCGGGCTCACTCTTCTCTCTCTCTCTCTCCTCTCTCTCGCTTCCCCTCTCTCTCCCTTCTCCCTGCCTACTCGTCTCCCTCTCATCTCCCTCTGCCCTCCTCTCTTCCACCCTCTCTCTATCTTCCTCCGGTCCCTCGTCTCTCGGTCACCGATCCTCCCTCGTCTCTCCCTCGCCGCATCCCCCACCCGTCGCCCTTGCTAGGTCCTCTCATGCAAAGCTCTACCATCAGCATCTTCTAGCTCGCCCGTCTCGCTTTCTCGCTGCTCTCGCCGGTCGAGCTCCACCCTCTCGAGTCGACATCTTCCCTCCTACTTCTTCTCCGAGAGCGCGGTCCGGTGTGTTCTGTCGCTCTTCGCATCTTCCGGCTCTCCACTGTCTCTCTCTCGACTCCAACCTCATCTCCCGCCCCTCGCCCCCAGCCCTCCCTCTCTGTGCCAAACGTCTCCTCCACCATCTGTCCCAACACTGGCCTCCACTCTCCTCCGTCCGGTCCTGCTCTCCTCACCTCCTACACTCTAAAATCATCCCCACCCTTCCTTCTCTCTCTCCTCCGCTCTCCACCTGTCTTCCCCCTCATCTCCGCATCTCTCTCACGTCACTGCTCTCACGTGTGCCTCACATCATTCCTACTCTCCACCCCACTCCTCCCCTCTCTCCCCCCTCGCTCGTCTGGTCTCGATCTGTTTCTCCTTGTCTCGTGCATCTCGACACCTGCCACATTCCCGTCGCTCCCCCTCCTCTCTCTTCTGACTCTCCCATCTCTTCTCCTCGTCGCCGAATCCTCCCACTCCTCTTCCCTCTCATCCTCCCGCATCTATCCCTATCTTGCAACCGTTCGCGTCTCTCTCCCTCTAGCTACGTCTCCTCTCACGATCTCCACTCCCTCTCCCCTCCCACTGCTCTCCCGTCTTACGCCCTCTCTCTCTTCTCTCACTCCCCTCTCACTTCATCGGCTTTCTCTCTCTCATTCTCCTCTGTCTCGTCGTCTGATCCATCCTCGACTCCTCCCGTCTCTACTCTCGTCTCTTCCCTGCTGCTGCTTCTCCTCCACTCCTCGTCCCTCGCTCCTGCGCTCACTCTCGCTCTCTCCTCGTATCTGCTCTCTCTCTCATCTCCTCTCACACAGACTCCTCCTGCTCAGACTGCCTCTCTCCCGCCCCCCCGCCTCTCCTCCTCTCGCCTCTCGCCTGCGGTCTGGTCGCGCCTCTCGTACTCCGTTCTCACCGACGCTCTCTCTCCCACTCCCTCACTTCGTCACAGCTTTCTCTGCTGCAACCAGCGTATCCGCTCCTCTCTCCTTCTCCCATCTCCCCTCTCTGTCCGTCATCCTCCGATCTCTACACCCTCACTGTCTCCCTCTTCTACCCTTCTCCGCCTCCTCCTCTCTCCTCTCCTAATCCCTCTCGTCCTTCTCAGCCTCGACTCGCCCACCCCTCTCCATCCTCCCTCCTCTCTCCCAGAGACGCTCCCTCTCTCGATTCTCGCATCCTCTCTACTCTTCGCCCTCGAGACTCCGACTCGACCGAAACCGCACCCGCCTCCCCCCTCGGCGCCTCCCACCCCACCTCCCGAACCAGGTCAACCTTCCCGCACTTCCCCCCGGTGCTCCTCTCCCCTCTCGCCCGGCGTCCCTCCCTCCTCCAGACTCTCACCGTCTTCCCGGCAGCTCACCCTCCCTCTCTCTAAACTCCACCAGCAGTCACCAACCGTCCTGCTGCTTGTCTCGTGTTGTCGTCACGTACACTCTCTCTCCCTCCACACATCTCCTTCGCTCTTCGTCCCCCTCTCCTCGGCCCCTCGGCCCTCGTGTCCCCCCTGAGGAGCTATCCTCTCAACCCTCATCGAAATACCTCCCCCCTATCGCTCCCAACACTCAAGTGCACTCCTCTCCCTCCCCACCCTTGTGCATCTCCCTCCGATCCCCTCGCACACACGGATCTCCCCCCCGCGCGATGCCATCTTGCTTCTCAATCCGGTCCGCCGGGGGGGACTCCTGCCACGTCCTGCTCCAGCCCCCCGACTCCTCGTCATCCAAGCGCGGTGCCTCCCTCTCTCCGTCCTCCAGGTCCCAACTCTCACCCCCTGTCCTCAGCCCGCCGTGCTGCCCCCAATCATCTCACCCAACTTCCCGGCAGCCGTCCTCAACATCCCCTACCCTCGTCTCTCTCTCTCTCGCGCTCTCTTCCTCGGCGGCCCTCAACCCTCTGACCTCATCTGCTTCATCCGGTTCACTCTTTTCAATCACCCTGAGCGCGAGCCCCTCCCTCCGGCCTCGGGCCCTGTTCTGGCGCTCTGACGTCTCAACGATCTCTCGTACAGTAGGTAAGTCTCATCTGCTACCCCCTCTATCTCTTCTCTCATCTCTCTCTCAGAATAACTCCCAGTGCTCAACTCTCCCGTCACGCACCGTCCACCCTCCTCTCATCTCTCTTCAACAGCCGCCTCCGCCCTACGCTCCGCGTCTCTCAACCGCGTCGGCTCCCCCCCACACACTGGGGCTCCCTCGGCAATCCGCGGCCGCCGACCTCCTCCGGTCCTGCCGGGTCAATGCTGCTCTCTCACGCCGCTCTTGCCACTCTCCTCGCGCACCCGCCGTCTCACGTCTCCACGCTACCCCGGCTCAGACACTCCTCCCTCTCTCCGAACGGGGCTCTCCTACGTCACACCCCTCTCGGTCACACCCGTCCATCTGCCTAATCACTCTCTGCCCCTCTCCCTTCCCGCAGCTCGGTGCCCGCGCTCCCCCCCATTCACTCCCCACTCCGGGGTCCAACCTCTCTCCTCCGACGTCTGCCCACTCACTCTACGCACCGCCCGCCGGTCCTTACTCCCACGTCTCCCAATCTCTCCTCCCGGGCTCAGCCTGCCAGCGACTACCCCCTCCCTCTCCGCTGCCCTAGCGCCGATCCTATCACCTCCGTCCCCACCCCGCCGCCCTCGTCCACAGCCCTCGGCGCCTACCTCCCGACGCCCCGCCACTCGGACTCCGTCCCCCGCACACACCAGGTCACGCTCCGCTCGGTAGCACGAGAACGTCCACGACCTCAGCCCCCACCTCGGCGCTCTCGTCTCTTCTCCTCTCTCTCTCACCGCGTATCTCTCTCATCTCCCCTCCCACTCTCCGCTCCTCTCTTCCTTCGTCGTCCTCCCCTCTCTCTCGTCCCTCTCCTACTCTCACACTCGGACGCTCTCCTATCCCGGGCGTCCCTGCTCTCCGTGCCCTGCTCTCTCCCTCTCTCCCTCCCCTCTATCATCCATCCCTCTTAGCTCTCCTCCCTCTGCTCTCCCTCATCGTCCCTCTCCCCTCTCATTCTCCTCGACCTGCTCCCGGATTCCCATCTCTCGTTCGTCCTCGATCTACGCCCCGAGTGCCTCTCCCTCTCTCTAATCACTACATCCTTCGGCTCTTCCCATGGCTCTCTCCCTCCACATCCTCTCCTCGCCATCCGCCGCCACTCTCTCCTCGTCAGATCTCCTCTCATCAACCCCTTGGCTCACTCATCATCACACATTGACTCTCATCTCTACCTCATTCCCACACTTCATCTCTCCACCCATCCCTCTCTCTGAGGTCACGTCTTCGCTGATCTCCTCCCCTCACACTCCTCTCCCCCACTCTCACTCTCACGGTCTCGCCGTGGGCCACAGTCTCTCCGACTCTCCCACCCCTCTCTATCCTCCCCACTCTCCAACATTCTCCTCTCACCCCCCACTCTCTGTCTCTCTCATCTCTCTCTAGCTCTCCCTCCACTCCTCTACTCAATCTCTCATTCTCCCATCATCTCCCCCTTCTACAACACCATCCCCTTGCTCTCCCCATCCCTCACTCATCTCCCTCTCACTCGTCTCTCCATCTTTCTCTCTCATCCCTCCCTTTCGGTCTCCTCTCTTCTCTCGTCTCACATCCCTCCTCTCTCTCTCTCTCTCTCATCATCCTCCTCATCTCATCCAGCTCTCGTCATTCTCCTCTAACCGACCTCGTCCGACACTACTCTATCTCTCTCTCCTCTCGAGGGCAAGGCGATCGTCTTCCTGTCATCTCGTTTCCCACTCTCTCCCCTAACAATCCCTATCCCTCTCTCCTCTTGGTCTCTCACACGTCCTCTCATCCTCATCTCTCGTCCCTCTCTCCTTTCCTCTCTCTCATCTCTTTCTCTCATCTCTCTCATCTCTCATCCCTCTCTCAGTCGACTCACCTCTCACTCTCCCTCATCTGTCTTCGTCACTCGTCCTCTCCTATCTCAACTCCTCCATCTCTCTCTCTCGATCTCTGCCTCTCTCTCACTATCACGTCATCACCATCTCGCCTCTCTCTCAAGTCTCCTCCATCTACGTCACAATCTCTCTCGTGATCACCAACTCGGCACTCAATATCTCCCCATCTCTCCTCACTCAACTCGACCGTCTCTCTCCTCTCTCTCTAAGAAACCCTCTCCCACTCTAATACTCTCTCAACTCCTCACCCCTCAACTGTCACCGCCGTCCCTCTCTATGCTCATGCATCTCCCCTTCTCTCTCCTCTCCTCCTCTCTCTCCATCTCTCTGCCTCTCTTCGCCTCTCGCGTCCTCCCCGCAACTCTCCACGGCCTATCGCGTCTAACATCCCTCCTCAACTCTCACTTCTCCGCTAAATCCCTCTCATCTCATCCGACTCGTCATCTCCTCTCTCTCTCACGTCCTCTCTCTCACTCCATCTCGTCTCTCTCTCTCAGTCCCTCTCTGCGTCCTCCTCTTCTCATCTCTCCTCGCCTCTCGATCCTGCCTCTCTCCCTCGTCGCTCCCACGTCGTCGACCGTCACTACCTCTACTCTCCTCTCTCCTCAGCCTCTCCTTCACTCCATCTCGCCCTTCCCTCTCGGCTCTCGTCTCTCCCCATCCGACTCCCTCGACGTCCTCGTGGTCATCATCCTCGGCGGGATCGACCGCTCACTCCTCAACTCTCACCGCCCTCACTCCTCGTCCTCGTCCACTCCTCTCTCGGACGGCTCTCTCTCAGCGCCCGCAGCTCTCTCATGCATCCCGTCTACTGTCTCTGCTCCTCCCACTCTCCTCTCTCTCTCTCGTCACCCCGTCCTCCCCATCTCTCTCTCTCTCACCGTCTTGCGTCTCTCTCTCTTCCTCATCTCTTCGCATCCATCTCCTTCTCGCCGTCCTCTCTCTCGTCGCGTCGTCGTCGTCTCTCATCTCTCTCACGACTCGACGCAGGGTCGCACCCGTCAAAGCGTCGTCCTTCCCTCGCTCTCTTCATCACCACGTTCGTCCCATCCTCATCATCGGTCATCTCTCACGGCATCCCTACCTCTCTCTCTCCCCACACTTCATGTCGCCGGTCAACCCCATCTCCGTTTCGGGCACGTGCTATCTCCTTCAAGTCTCATTCTCACATCGACTCCTCTCTCTCTCCTCTCTCTCTCTAAGACTCTCCTCTCATCTCTCTCTCGTCCTCTCATCTCACTCACCACATGACTGATCTCTCTCTCATCTCTCAATCTCTTCGCTCTCCTCTCGTTCATCGGCGGTCGTCCTCTCCTCTACTCGCTCCCCACCAAACTCTCTCACCGTTCTCCTGGCGCTCATCTATCTCGTCTTCACCCTCCCTCCCACATCTCGGAATCGATCACTCTCCTTCACTCTCATCTCCTCCTCTCTCTCAACATCGGTCTCTCGTCTCGTCCTCGGCTGCCCTCCCTATCACTCGACCCCCTCGTGCTTCACGCTCAAGTTCTCTCATCTCTCTCGTCTCGCGTACTCTCTCTCCCCTCACAGCTTCGCTCACCTTCCCGCTCCCGTCTCATTCTTCTCCTCTCTCTCGTCACTCCTCGTCGTCCTCTCTCTCTCAGACACTCGTGTTCGATCTCGAGCGCTCTTCTCGTCGTTCCCCTTATCCCAGTCCCTAGTCGTCCTCGTCCTCTCAGTCATCACTCCGGAGCACTCTCTCACTGCACGTCTCCAGCCATCTCATCCCCTCCTACTCCGACTCTCACTGCGCTCATACGCGGTTCTCTCAATCTCTCTCATCCTCTCTCGCTCTCTCCCACGTCCTCTCGGTCTCCCTCTGATCCGTCCATCCCTCTTCTCTCAAGCGGGCATCGTACGCCTCCAGTCTCTCCACTCCTCTTCACCCGTCTCTCTCTCACCATCTCATCGCACTCTCTCTCCCAAGTCATCCTCTCATCCTGCTCTCTCCTGATCACTCTGTCGATCTAGCGAGGATCTCTCCTCTCCTCGCGTTCATCTCTCGTCCCGTCTCTCCGTCTCCTCTCTCCCCATCTCTCTCTCCCTCGTCCTCTACTCCTCCTCAACACACCTCTCTCCTCTCACGTTCTCCATCTCTCTCATACCCACTCCCTCCACCTCTCACTCCTCTCGATCTCGCTCTCCCTCGCTCTCTCTCCCTCTCTCCTCGCTCCGTCTCCTCATCTACAGCTTGCTCGCGTCCACTTCTCACCGTCTCGTCCTCGTCTCGAGACACGTCTCTCTCCCTCTCCTCATCACTCTCCTCTCTCTCCTATCGTCTCTACCCTCCCCTCTCTCGTCTCCTCATCCTCCCTCTCTCCTCTCTACTCTCTCACTCTCTCTCACCTTCTCTCTAGATCTCTCTCCTCTCATCATCTCTCTACTCTCTCGGCACCATGATCCCGTCTCCTCTCCGATCGTCTCTCTCCTCCCCTCTCTCATCTCCACTCCTGGTGACTCATTCACCTCATCCCTCACTCTCATCTAGCCCGTCCCTCTCGTCTCCTCACTCGACTTCACTCTCTCTCAATCTCACCGACGGTCTCCACTCACCCCACTCAGCTCTGACTCACGTGTCTCACCGCGTTGGCGTCGCATCTCTCTCTTATCAGCGTCCCTCACGGGCTCTCCTCCTTATAACTCTCTCTTCTCTCCGATCTCTTCTCCTCCTCGGTATTTCTCTCACTCTCCTCAGCCATCTCTGCCTCTCCCACCCAACGTCTCTCTCAACATCGCAAAACCCTCGCTCCCTCCATCACTACCCTCTCTCGCTCGTCTCATCTCTATCTCCTCTCCTCCAATATTGTCCTCCTCTCCTCCCTCTGTCCCCCCTCGTCCTCTCGTCTCGTCTCTCATCCCCTCTACCGCTCTCTCTCTCTCCACTCACCTCTCCTCATCACCACTCTTCACATCTCTCCCGATCACCACTCCACAATCTCTGCTCGCTCTTCTCGCTCGACTCCCACTGCCTCCTCTGCTCCTCAATCTCCTCTTCTCTCGCTCTGCTCTCTCGTCCTCATCTTCCTGCTCTTTCACACTCTCTCTCTGCCTCCTGCTCTCGCTCAGGTCACTCTCTCTCTCCCGCTCCATGTCTCTACCGTCCTCTCGTCTCCCTCATCTCTCACCTCTCTCTCATCCTTCGCCCCTCCCGTCTCTCCCTCTCTGCTCGTCCTCCTCGTCCTCATTCTCTTCTGCCTCACCTCGTCTCACGTGCCATATTCAACTCCTCTCTCTCGTCTCTCCACTCACTCTCTCTCTATCTCTCAATCATCTCCCTCTCACCTCTCATCTCGTCTCCCCGTCGATCGTTCTAAGGACCTCTCTCCTACACGCTCTCTCCTCTCGTCATCCTTCGCTCCTCTCTTCTTCATCTCGTCTCATCTCCTCGCCTTCTCAGTCTCTCTCATTCCGACCCTCCGCCTCCACACACCTCCCGGTCGTCGCTGCTCTCCGCGTCTCTCAGCCTTCCCATCTCTCTCTGCATCTCACTACCGTCTCTAGCGCTCACGGTCTCTCAACACTTTCTCGGCATCCAGCATCGCCTACATCTCGTCGGCTCACGACCAGCGGTCTCTCATGGCCACGGTCCTCTCGTTTCACGCTTCTCTCTATCGGCAACTCACTCTCTCTACTCTCCTCTCATCTCTCTCTCAACCTCGTTCCCCCTCACACTCTCTCGGACAAGCTCTCCTCTCCTCTCGTTATCATCTCTCTCTCATCCTCGTCCTCTTCATCTTCCCGGTACGCTCTCATCGACTCTCTCTCCTCGATCCTCACTCTCCTCTCTCGCACTTCGGCTCTCTCCTCTCTCTCCTTTCTTCTCTCCCTCTCATTCTCACGACTCTCAATCGTCGTCTCTCTGCGGTCCCCACCCTCTCTCCTCTCATCCTCTCTTCACCCAGAAATCCACAATACCCGCCTCCTTCTCCTCGCCCTCTCCTCATCAATTCTCATTCATTACTCTCTTCGTCTGCTCCTCAACTTGCCGTCTCTCCTCGGTCTCTCATCTCCTCGGCGACTCCTCCTTCCCCTCGATCTCTCCCTCCGAGATCTCACCACTCTCCGCCGCGGCCTCCTATCCGTTCTCACTCTCGGTCCAACCGTATGTCTCTCAAAAGCCAGGCATCCTCTCTCCTCTCGCCTCTCTCTCGTCTCTCTCCCCATCTCCACCTCCGACTCCTCTCCTCTCGACGATTCTCCTCTCATCTCAATCGATGCTAGTCTCCAAATCCCGATCTCTCTCTCCTCATACTCTCTCTCCGGGCGCCGTCTTCCACGTCTTCTCGCGTCCACTCCCCCCTCCTCCTCACGGTCAAATCTATCTAACGACGTCTCTCTCCTCCCTCTCAACCCTCTCTCCCACCTCCCTCTCGGATCAATCCGGACCACTCGCCTCTCTCTCTCTCCCTCTTCTCATCTCAGTCTGTCTCTCATTCTCTCTCTCTGGCCCTCTCTCTCTCTCCACGTCATCCCACCTCCTGCTCCTTCATCTCTCTTCGCGTCCGTCTCTCTCCTCTGCTCGGTCCTCCCATCGCCTCTCTCGTGTCCTCTCCTACCCTCCTCGGGTACGTCCCTGTTCTCCTCCTACTCGACTCCTCCCTCGTCTCTTCTCTCTCATCTGCCTAACCTCTCTCGGTGACCTCTCATGGCGTCTCTCTCCCGTCTCTCAATCTCCTCGTCTCGGTCTGCACGGGCCTCGTCTCTCTCTCTCTCGTCACAGCGTCTCCGTGCCACTTCTCTGCTCACTCGTCTCGTCTCCCCCTTCTCTCCTCTCCTCGTCTCTCCTACTCGTCCGTCACTCGTCGGTCCTCCTCCGTCCTGCTCCTCCGCTCCCTCCTCCATCCACTCGTCTCACTCTGGGCTCTCTCTAACTCTCTCCACCGTCACATCTCAGATCTCCTACCGACACCTCTCCTCTCAGATACCCTCACTCGGTACTCGCCTCGTCTCACTCCCGTCTCTCTCTCTGCTCTCTCACGTCTCTCTCTCTCACTCGTACTCGGGTCCTCGGCCTCGCGGAAGCAGTCTCTCTCGTCGATAATCGTCTCTCCCTCTAATTCTCATATCCTCACCCATCTCCTCTCTCTCTCTCTCTCTCTCTCCCCCCCCCCTCTCGTTCTCCTCACTCTCTCCCCGGTCTCCTCTCCCTCTACGGCCCTCTCCTTCTCTCAACTCAGCCTCGTCTCTTCTCCCTCTCCACATCCCATCCCTCCTTCACTTCTCGACGCCCTCATCTCTCTCGACTCCCTCTCTCTCTATCCCTCCTCTCTCCCCTCTCCTCTCCTCCTCTCCTCCTCTCTCTCTCCTTCTCCATCTCTCCGTGTCTTGTGGCCCCGCCCCCTATCACGTCTCAACTTCCTCCCCTCTCTCTCATCTCTCTCGCATACTCAAACTACTCCCTCTCTCTCCTCTCTCTCACTTCTCCTCTCTTCTCTCTCCTCTCAATCCGGCGTGCAACTCTCTCTCGACTCCTCTCCACCTCTCCATCTCCTCTCTCTACCTCAGTCATCTCCTCTCGTCACTCATCGGACGGCTCTCTCCTCTCATCGTCTGCTCTCTACACTCCCTCTCTCTCTGCTCCCTCTCCACACGCCTTCGTCGGTTCTCCCGCGGAGCTCCACCACAGGGAGTCTCGTCATACACTCACACTACTCTCTCTCCGCTCAGCTCTCAGATTCTACCCTCATCTCTCTCACGAGCTGGTTTCCCTGCTCCTCAGGGTCTACCTCTCCTCTCCAATCCTCTCCTCGGTCCCCACTCCTTCGGCCTCTCTCTCATCCTCACCTCTCCTCGGGAGGTTCCGCAACTCAACCTCATCCTCCCTCCATCTCTCCGACCCATCACTCTCCCTAGACTAATCTACACCTCTCTTCATCTCATCACCTTCTCATCTCAACACCCTCTCAACTCTCCTCTCTTAACTCGCTCACATCGGATCATCCACTCGAAGTCGTGTTTCCCTCACTCTCTACCCCCTCCCCTCTCTCTCCATCGTTCGCAGTCCTCCTCTCGGCACTCATCTCCTCTCGAACTCCACGACTCTCTCTCAGCTCGCCCCACCTCTCAAAACTAATCATCTTCTTTGGGTAATCTTCCTCACTCTCCGTCACTCGAACTCTCTCCCTCTCTCTCCACTCGTCTCTCTCTCACTGTCTCAGCTCTCTCTCCCTCTCTCTCATCTCCTCTCACCTCGTTCCTCTCTTCTACCGTCTCTCCTCTCATCTCGTCTCCCTCTCTCTCTCCCTAATTCTCTCGCCGTCTCTCCTCTCCTCCGACTTCCCTCCCCTCTCAACTCTCGACCCTACTCTCTGGTTCTCTCCACCTCTCTCTCTCACCGTTCTCGTCACTCTTCTCTCTCAGTCATATAAACTCTCCCTCCCTATCACATCTCTCTCCCCTCTCTTCGCCATCCTCCCGTCTCTCCCCCATCCAACGCCCACGACCCCCTCACGCTCATCTCCCTCCATCTCACGCAGTGCACCCTCTCTGTCTCTCTACTCACTCTCGTCCGTCCTCCGGACTCACACATCACTTCAACCCCATCCCTCCTCTACCCCCTCCTTCTCTCTCTCTCTCTTCTCGTCTCTCTCTCTCTCCCCGCACCATCCTCCTCACCTCTCTACATCCTCACCACTCCTCATCCCCACGGACCACTCCTTTCCTCATCGTCCCCTCCCTCACTCTTCGATATCTCTCGAGCCTCTCTCTCTCTCATCTCTCTCCCCCCCCCCCACCACGTCCTCCCTCTGCCTAAATACCCCCCTCCCGTCTTCATCCCATCTCTCCCCTCTTCTCAGGCTCTCAGTGCTCCCATCCTCTCACCCTCCTCTCTGACACTCCCTCACATTCTCCTCGAGACTCCTCACTCATCGTCTCCGAAGCCTCCCGTCCCACTCGGAAGCGGTCCTCTCACATCCTCGTATCATCCCTCTCCTCTCTCTCGTCCTCTCCTCCCTCTCTCACTCCCCTCTCTCTCCCTACCCCATCCTCCCCACCCTCGTCGTTCTCGGAACTCACGATCGTACCTCCCCTCGCTTCTCCTATGCACTCTCCAATCTTCACTCTCTCTCGTCCTGCTCGTCAACGATCTTCATTCTTCGAGATGTAAGGCATCTGGTCAACGTCTCCACTCCCTCGCTCGTCTCCCTCTCCATCTCTCCTCGCTTTCTCTCTCCCTCTCTGACTCAACTGGCCACCATCTCATCACACTAACCTCTCTCTCTCTTCCTCACCCCATACGTGCCGTCTCAGACCTCTCCTCTGTCTCCTGCGCTCCAATCCTCTCTCTTCCCTCCCCCCTCTCTCGTCTCCTCACTCTTCTCTCCGAACTTCCCTCCTCCCTCCGTCCTAGTCCCAACATCTCCCCTCCTCTCTTCGACTCATCTCTCTATCCTCGTCATCTCTCTCGCCTACCCTCCTCGCCGACTTCCCATCCTTTGTCTCGCCACCTTCCACCTTTCCCTCTTCGGTACTTCTAACTCTCAACTCCTCTCTCGCTACTCTCTCCCTCTCTCGTCCCTCATCTCTACCATCTCTCATCTCTCCCCCTCCACTCCCAAGCTCCTTCCCTCCTCTCCCACACTCACAGGTCACGATCCCAACCGCTCCCTCATAGCAGAGACAGACATCGTCCGCTCTCGATCCCTCACCACTACACCCTACCTTGGAACTCCTATTCTATCCCCACCCTACCCGCCTTCTGTCCCTTCCCAACCCCTTCTTTGTTCCCGAGCTCTACCTCCCAGTGTCTGGGACGTCGGACAGCATCTCTCTCTTCTACGACTCAATTTCACTCCTCTCCTTCTCCTCGGCCCATCTTCCCTGTTCACATCTCTCTTCTCTCTCACACGTCCCTCTCTCTCTCCCTTCCCGATCTCCTCCTATCCCATCCTTCCCTTTCCGCTCGAAGAACCCTCCCCTTCGTCTCCCTTCCCCCCTTTTTCCCCCCCTTCTGTATTCTCTCACCCTCATCCACCCCCTCATCAAACTGCGAGAGGCAGAACCCCGACACCTAAGTACAAAAAAGTAGGAAGGCGCAACCGCGGGTCGAGAATAGATGTGCATGTAGGGGCGTGGTGTGTCGGGCGGCGGGCGTTCGGTTGTCGGAGGGCGGTCGTGACGTTCCTGCAGGAAGTGAGCGACTAAAAGCCGGCACGCATTGGTTTACGGGTAGTGGTTTTTGGTGTGTGAGGAGGTGTGTCTGCTTTGCGGTTGTGGGAAGATACAGCCCGCATGCCCCCCAGTCACCTTGCGTCTAGGTAGTGACTATATCTCTAGCAACCTCCGTCAACTATGTTGTGTTTCTAGCTCAGGCCCGTCTGTCTCCCATTTCTTCTCCATCACTAGTGTTCTTTATTTGTTTTATTATTCCCTTATCTTAATATCTTTTTAAGAAGATATAATGGTCTTATTTTTTAACTTCGAATCTTCTTATCTTATCCTCTTCTTTAATTCTTTATTCCGAAATTATTTTAATATCTAGTTGTTCTTTTTCTTCTTCTCATATTTCTTCTATATTCCCCTTCTTCGCTTTCCTTTCCCTGTCGTTCCTTGTCCTTTCCTCCATTGTTTCATTTTCTTTTTTTTTTTTCTTCTTTATTGATTCGCATTAGACTTGCTTTATATGTTATCTCTTTATTTTCTTCATTTCAATCGTTCTTTCTTTCCTTCTTGCTATTGTTTATACAGACTATTGTTCTCGCTTCTTCATCTACACTTCTCTGTTCCTTTTCTTCTTATATCTAGTTCTTACTTCTTAATTTTTCTATCTTCTTTGCTCACTTCTCTTCTCTTCTCCTCTATCTTTTCAATCTTATCTTCCTCCCCTCTCTCCTACTTCTTTCTCTGGATCTGTCTTCCTTCTTTCTTCTGCTTCTTCTTCTTCTATCTTCTTCTTCTTCTCTTCCTTCTTCATCTGCTTCTTTGTTCCTTCTTCTTTCTTCCTTCTTTTTCTTCTTTCTTTCTTCTCTTCCTTCTTCTTTCTTCTTCTCTTCTTTTTCCTCTTCGCTTTTCTTCTTCTTCGATTTCTTCTTCTTCTTCTCTATCTTTCTCTCTTCTTCTTCTTTCATTCTCTTCTTCTTTCTTCTTCTTTATTCTTTCTTCTTCTTTTCTTTCTCCTTCTTTTCTTCCCTTTTTTTCTTCTTTCTTTCTCTTCTTCCATTCTTCTACTTCTGCTTCTTCACTTCTTCATTTTTTCTTTTTCTTCTTTCTTCCTTTTCTTACTTCCTTACTTTCTTCTTCTCTTTCTTCTTCTCTTTCTTCTTCTTCTTTCTTCCTTCTGTATCTCTCTTCTTCTAACTTTCTTCTTTCTTCTTCTTTTCTTCTACCTTCTCTTTTCTTCTTCTTCTTCTTCTTTCTTCTTCTTCTTTCTTTTTCCTTCCTCTATCTTTCTTCTCTTCTTTCTTCTTTCTTCTCATTTTCTTGCTTCTCGTACTTGTTCTCTTCTTCTTCTCTTCTGTTTCTTCTTCGTTTCTTCTTCTTATCATTCTTCATTTTCTTCTCTTCTTTCTTCTTTCCTTCCTTTCCTCCTCCTACTCCCTAGTACTCCTTTCCTTTTCTGTCTTCTTCTTTCTTTCTCTTCACTCTTCTTCTTACATCTTCTTACTTCTTTTTCTTACTTCTCTTCTCTTCTTTTCTTCTTTCATCTTTCTTTCTTTCTTCTTCTTCTTCTTTTCTTCTTTCTTCTTCTTCTTTCCCTTAACATCTCTTCTTTCTCATTTCTTCTCACTTCTTCTTTTTCTTCTCTTCACCTCTACCTTCGTTCTTGTCTTTTCTGTATCTTTCTCCTCCTTCTCCTCTTTCTTTCTTCTTCTTTTTTCTCTTCTTCTTCTTCTTCTTTCTGCTTTCCTCTTCATTCTCTTCTTTTTCTGTCTTCTTCTTCTTGTCTTTCTTCTTCTTTCTTCTTCTTTTTCTTCTTTTCTTTCTCTCCTTCCTTTTTTCTTTTTCTTCTCTTCTCCTTCTGTCTTCTTCTCTATCTCTCTTCTCATCTCTTCTCTTTCCTTCTCTTCTTCTTCTTCTCCCTTCTTTCTTCCCTTCCTTGGTCCCTTCTTCCTTCTTCTTCTCTCTTCTCCCTCCCTTCTTATCTTCCCTCTCCCTTCTTCTCTCTTCTTCTTTCCCTCTCTCTCTCTTCTCCTTCTTATCTTCTCCTTTTCTTTTTCCTTCTTCTTTTCCTCTTCTTTCTTCCCTTCTCATCCCTCCTCCTTATTTTTCTTCTTGTTCTCGCTTCTCCCCTTCTTCTAGCTTTCTCTTTTCCTCCTCCTCCTCTCCTTCCTTCCTCTCACGCCCTTCTTCCCTTTTTCTTCCTTCTCACTCCTCCTCCTCCCCACCTCCTCCTTCTGCACAGTACCGTTTCGATTTTTGTTTTTACTTTACTTCTGTTCTCTTCCCTATCATCATCAAATATTCATTATAATCCCCTTTCTTCTCTTTGCCTTTCCCCTTCCACTAAATTACACTCCTTCTTCGCCAGTAAGAATCACGGAAGAAGGAGAGAGACGAAAACACAACCGAACGTGGACACAAGAGAATCACAAAGATTCGCAGACAACAGATGAATTCTTTTCTTTGTGTTGTTGTTTCATTCCTTTCTCCTTCTCCCCTCTCTTTCCATCTTTCTTCGTCTTTCCTCTTCTCCCTCCCTCCTCTGCGCTTTCCGCCTCATCCTCGTCCATCTGCACCTCCTCTAAATCTTTCTCCTCCTCCACTTTTTGTCTTCTTCTTCTTCTTCTTCTTATTCTCTCTTCTTCTTCTTCTCTTCTTAGATTTCTTCTTCTTCTAGTTCTTCTTGTTCTTACTTTTTGTTTCTTCTTCTTCTTCCTTCTCCTCTTGTTCCTTCTTATTATTAGTATTTGCTTTTTCTTCATCTTCTTCCTCTTTCTATTTCTTCTTTTCTTCCAATCCATTATCATTATAATTATTGTTATCCATCCAATCATTATCCATTATATATAAGTTATGATGCAGCAGGCAGATTATCATTAATTATCAATTCATTTAAATACACTAACTATTAACATTATTTAAAATTTCAATCATTAACCCTATATTGTCATAATTACCTGGTTTCCTCTTCTTCTCCATCTCCCTCACCGCCTCTTCCCTCTTCCTCCCTCCCCTTTCCTCCCCCCCCACCCCTCCACTATCTCCTCCAGACCCTCCACCCGTCCTGTCACACACCCCTTTCAAGCCTCCATCCTTGGCCCCCCTCCTTCTCATCCTCCCTCCTCTCCCTCCTTAATCACCCCCTTCACCCTCCTCCTCCCTTCCGTTCTTTTCCCTCCTTTCCATATCCCACCATCCCTCCTCCTCCTCCCTCCTTCACGCCCCCTCCTGTCCTTCCCCTCCCTCCTTCACCCCTTCCCTCCCTCCTCTCTACCTCCACTATTTCCTCCTCCCCCGCCCCATTCCCCCCCCTTCCCCCCCACCTCCCCCCTTCCCCCAGTCCCCTCTTCCCCACTACTCCTCCTTGTCCCTATTTCCCCAAGCCTGCACGGCACTCAAATAAAACACGGAATTTGCAAAGGATCGGGCCTGCGTCCAGATAATTCCTTCACCAGCACACACCCTACTCCGTGAGGATTTAGACTACGCAAGGGGGGATAGCGTGAGGAGGAGTGGGGGGAGGGTTGGGGGTCACTGTATTGCTTAGTTGTTTAGGTCGAGTATGACGGCCGCGAGTGCGCCTGGGTTGACACCTTTTCGCAAGTGATGGTAATGTTCTCCCTGTGGTATGCGGAGTGAGTGCTTATTCGCTCTGGATTCGGTATGCTCCTATTCGGGTGGGCTAAAACACCCCACCAATCTGTCCCCTTTTCGCTCTGCTTTATTCGTTAGCTTTAGGCAGGGGTGTTTCTGTAGTTTCTTCTGTCCTTTGATGATTATGGCTTAATTGCTCATATGCTCAGTATGCTGTGCCCTATTCGGCCGATTCTACTAAGTTGCTCCTTTTTATCCCTTTCTCCAGTATTCTTCCTCGTCATTCTTTGCGTATTTGGAGTTTGCTACTATTTTTTTCTTCTTTCCGCTATTTGAGTTTTGGGGGGCGGGGAGGGTTTTCTCACCTCTTCTGGCCGTCTCCCTTTCATCCGCGTCGGCTTTCTCCTGTCTGCCCTTTGCTTCCTCGGGCTTGGTTCTGTCGCCTTCTTTTTTGTCGCCTGCCCGGCACAACACCCCGCCCCCCCGCGCTCCCCCCCCGGAACCCATCCCCACCCCAGCACCAAAGCAACACTCAACCTCAATAGAGACGCGCAACAATTACGCTTTCCGAGAACAGGGATGAAACAGCTGCATAATCCCCGTAAAAAGGAACAAAAGCCCTACGGCTTTATAGGAGGAATCCTACGATTACGATGCAGAAGCATGCAACGTGTCTCATGCCAGTGGTGACGGCCTGCGAAGACGAGGCATGATGTACGAGTGTTACCTAAGACATGTGTAATAACTAATTATTATTGTAAATCTATTTATCCAGATCTTGTAGACAGATAACACAATGCTATATAAATACTAGACTAAAAATATATATAACACGCAAACTCAAATATAAATATATATATATATATATAATATATAAATTTAAATTTATATATCTCAAAAATATAGGTACAGTTGATGTGTGTGTGTGTGTGTGGTGTGTTTGTGTGGTGTGTAGTGTGTGTGTTGTGGATGTGTGCGTTGCGTGTTTGGTGTGTGTGGTGTTGTATCGCCCTGGCGAAAGTATGTAAGAATGTACTTTATGTAAGTAAATATGTAAGATAATGTATGTATGTATGTATGTATGTAAGTAGTGAAATAATGATAAGAATGATGTATGTAAGTATGGACTGCAGAAAGACTAGTATGAATTTATGTATGGTTATGTCAGGCAAGACAGTGTACAGTACATGAAAGATAAGATGATACATACACACAAGAACACTTCACATAATCACTAATATTAACAATAAATCCCAACCCTCAGGCACAAACACCCATCTCACACACCAAACACACACGCCACACAAACACCACTCCCAGCAGCCCATCACCGCACAACACACGAACACACACGTCACCATAAAGACAATTCCATAAATTTCGAATACTCAACTTTGCCTGGGTGCTAGTATGTTTTACATCTATGCAACCTATGTATTGGTGCCTTTGTGTGCCGTGGAGCGTATCGTAGAGGAATTCGTATTCTAAGCCACGTGGCTTGACCCAACCGCCAGCAATACGCGAAGATAGTGGAGTCAGTACCACTCACTAAAGTGCAATCTAAAGCGATTGCAAGCCTGCCGAAGCCCACCCATTGCAAACCTTGCGAATTATGATTGAAATAGGCTGTGAATGAAATCAAGCGCACAGTCTACCCCGGGCTAGAGAGAGATGAGAAGTGAGAGAGGATATGTGTGTTGAGTGTGATAGAGAGTGTGAGTAGATGAGAGTGTGTGTGTGTGTGGTGAGCGTGTGTGTGTGTGTGGTGCCTGTGAGTGTGGTGTGTGATGTGTGTGGTGAGTGGTGTGTGTGTGGTGTGTGTGTGTGCCGTGCGTGCGTGCGCGAGCGGCGGTGCGTTGCCGAGCTAGCTTGCCGTGCTAGCGAGTGCGTGTGTGTTAAACTGTATGTGTGTGTGTGTGAGCGCGGTGGTATAGAATACATGTCTGTGTATGTGCATATGTATGTACGTGTCTGTGTGTGCGCAGGCCGAGCGTAGCACAACTGTCAAGGCGTATAAAGTTGCATCATTCATTCACAAGGATGACTTATCCTCTCTTAAATGTCATCGCCTGTCTAAGACCCGAAGCCGCCTTTTAATTTTCGTTCTCTTTCCATTTTTTTTATCCTTTCCACATCAAGTGTCACTTTTCTAATGGCTTCGTTTTTTCCCCTCGACTTCAGCGGCGTCGCCTCGACCCTCGACACCCGCCTGAGGGCCAGCTGCTGCCACTATCACTATCCTCTTCCCTTGCCCCTTCTCTCGCCTCCCTCTGCCCTCGCCTCCCTCTTCTTGTTCCTGTCCCGTCTGCCCTCAGGCCCTCTCTTGCCCCTGTCTCTCTCACTCTCATGCCCCTTCTCGACACCTCTCGCCTCCCTCTCCTCCTCCTCTCACTTCACTCGCCCTTTCGCCTTCTTGCCCCTTCCTCGCCTCCTCTTGCCCCCTTCCTCTCCCTCCCTCTGCGTGCCTCGCCCTCTTACCACCCTTCCTCTCCTCTCTTGTCCCTACTCTCGCCTTCCCTCTCATCCCTCCGGCCACTCACGGTCGCCTCCCTCTCCCCTCGCCTCTCTTTTGCCCCTAATCCATCCTCCGCTCTCTGCCCAATGCCTCATCGCCCTTCTCCTCTCACGCCTCGCCTCTTCTTGCCCCTTCTCTCCTACTCTTGCTACTTCATTTGCCCCTTACTCCATCGCCTCCCCGTCTGTCCCCTCGCCTCTCTTGCCCCTTCTCGCCAACTCTGCGCCCATACTCGATCGCCACCCTCTCCCCCTCGGCCACTCCTCCGCCATCCCTCTCCCCCACGCCTCTCTCCGCGCCCTCCCCTCATCTCGTTGATCCCCCTAGGCCTCTCTTGACCCTTCTCTCCTCAACTTGCCTCCCTTCTTTCCTCTCTCTCTTGCCCTTGTCTCTCCTCTTGCCGTCTGTACTCTCTCCTCTCCTTGCGCCCCTTCATCCTCTCATCTTTATTTTGTGGGTGAGCCTCTTCTCTCTCCTTCCTCGCCCCTTCTCTCTCCTCCCTTGCATCTCCTCTCTCCTCCCTTGCCTCTTCCCTCTTCGCCTCTCTCATAAATTTTCTAGCTCGGGTTTTTTTTTTCTTTTCTCCCTCTTTCTTAATTGTTTTCTTTCTTTTTTTGTTGTTTGTTTTTTCCTTCCTTAAATTTGGTTTATATTTATGACTATTAGCTGTATTTTTTCCTCTTCTGTGTTTTCTCTTGTCATCTTTCCATTCTCTCCTTCAGTATATTCTTCTCCTTCTCCCTTAGTTGCATCCCCACCCACCTTCTTCCTTCCTTCCTTCCTCCCTTCCTTCCTTCCTTCCTTCTTTCCTTCCTTCCCTCCTTCTTTCCTTCCTTCTTTTCCATCATTCCTTCCTTCCTTCCTGTCCGCTTGCCGATCCTTCTTTACTTCCCCCTTTCGTCCTATTCACTCCCTCCTTCCATTTGACCCTCTACCCTCTTCCTCCCCTCCCTCACAATCCCTCCCCTCTCCCTAATCCCACCCTCCTTCCCTCGTCGGCCCTCCGCTTCCCCCATGGACCACGTGCCCCTACCGATACTCTCAGAAGCTCTCACCCCACAGTGCTCCGTCCCCTCTATGTGTCAAGCAGCTCCTCTTACTCACTCTCTTTCCCATCATCGATCGTGTACTATAACCTCCTCAATCATCAACGGATATGGTATCAATCCTACTAAAAAAAAACGACATCCCTCGTCATCATCTTCCATACCCTCCTTACCCTCTCAGCGTAACATCCCGAACTTACACCTGTCCTCTTCATCTCACGCACCACTCCTCTTCCCAACCGTCTGCCCTCAACTTCCGATAGCAAATCCTAACCCTCTTAAAACTACTCCACTCCCGTCAGTCGTTCAATCCCGTCCGTCATTACTCCCCTCTCCCGCAATCACGCGCGCCCATCTAGAAGGGCCACTCACACTCCCCGGCGAGAATCCTTATCCCTCTCCTCACACTTCCTACTCCCTCAAATCACGCTGCGATTCAACTCCCTGACTGTCTGCATCCAAACACGGAGACACCTCTCTCTAATCTGAACTCATCTTCATACCTCTTCTCTCGACTGCGAGCTCGTCTCCTCATCGTATGGTCCCTAACAAAGCTGTCACGGGCTCTAGACGGTGTCGGTCATTCCTCGGTCGTTTTCCTCTCACCGTCCTATCTCTAATTCTGCACTTCCCTCATCGCTCTGCCTCACCTTACTCAAACCTACTTCATCCCTCTCACCTCTGTCTCCTCGATGTCCCTCTGGCCAAATTGTCTCCCCCTGCAAATAATACTCGGTTACAGGTGTGGTGCACAAGCTCTCCTCCTCCTCCTCTCTCCCTCGTCGCTATCGTCATGGAATCCGAATGTAACCCCTTGAACTATCTCTTCACCATCACCTTCTTACACCTCAGTACTACATACATATAACCCCTTCCTACCCACCTTGCTTGTAGTTATCTCTACCCTCCTTACCTCATCAGACCTACCCATCTCTCTCCTTAATCCCCCTCCTACTCCTATTCTCCCCTCTCCACTCCCTTCCCTCAGCTATCTTAGCTGTAATCCCTCTCCATTCTCTCTCATCGTTGCTCATAACCCTCTAATCTCCCATCAACCCCTCCTACTTCGTAGGTCTCACACTCCTCTCTAAAGTTCTCCCTCTTGCAGTCCAATCCTATACTAAAAGACCCTCTCCTTATCTAGACTCCTGCATTATCCATCTCCGACACCCGTCTCTACTCTCCTACTCATTCTCATCTAACTGTCGGGTCTACACATAGTGGAAAAACCGTCTCTCCTCTACTCTCTTATCAATTCTCTCTTCTCCTCTCTACCTCTCAAAACATGAAGCCAACGGACCATCACATACTCGATCATAGGTACTGTTCACTCACAAACTCGTTCTTTATCCCACTCATGCCTTCATCATCTTTCCTTACTCTACCTCTCATAATTCTCACATCCATTCTGTCATATCGCTCTCCTTCCCAACTCATCAATCCCTCGTCACACTTTACCATCTTCTGCATCCTACAACTTCTCGGATTACTCCCATCCTCTCTTCTTATGCTGATACCCGCTACTTAGCGTCTCACTACCGTCTTCACTCTACCTCAACACATCACGTCTCTCTTATTCTCCTACTTCCCCCTCTATTTCCCACTTCACTCTCTACCCTCTCCCTCAATCTTGATTCTCTCTTGTCGTTCTCTCTTTCTTTTTCTGTTCTACTCTCTACATTCTTATCTTCCTTTCCTCTCATTCTACTTCTATCTCATATCTCTCACCCTGCTCTTATTGCTTCCCTCTTCCCTCAGTTGCCCTCATACACTCTATCTACTTCACATCTTCTCCATACGTACATACTCTTCTCTCTCTAACCTCTCTGTGTCTCCATCTCCTCTTCTCCGTCATAGCATCTTCTCCTCCCTCTCAAGAAGTCACTCGCTCACTCTCTCTCACCTCAGTCAATACTTTTCTTTCTCACGTAAAGCTGAGAAACACACCTCCAACTTCCTCCCTCTTCACTCTCCCACTCCCCCACCATCCCTCCTTCCCTCCCCTCCTCTCCCTCACCCACTCACCAACATCCCTCCCTCCTTCCCTCCCCACCCATCCCCGTCATCCCTCCATCCCTCTCCCTCTCCCCTCTCCATCCCTCCCTCCCCCTTTCCCTCTCCCTCTCTCATCACCCTCTCTTATCCCTCCTTCCCTCTCCCTCTTCCTCCCTCCCTCCCTCCCTCCTTCCCTCTCCCTCTCCTCTCTCCATCCCTACCCTCCCTCCTTCCCTCATAACCTCTCCCTTCCCTCTCGTCTATCGTCTCCTCCCTCTCCCTCTCTCCAATCTACTCTCCCCCCTCCCTCTTGTCCATCTCCCACCCTCCCACCATCCCCTCACCCACCATTCTCTCCCATCATCCTCTAAGACTCACTGCCTTGGGTACCCGTCTTGTAAGGAAAACAGAAAGCATAATTGCCATAAAAATCGCGGACGAAAGGAGATAAAAAGAAACCGAGAGATTGGGGATGGGTAAAGAAAGGGAAAGAGGGAGGGAGGGAAGGTAGGAAAGGATAATGGATTGAGGGAGGGGATGTGAGGGAGAGAGAAGGAGTGGAAGGAGTGAGGGCTGCATGTCTGACGTGACGGGTGGCTGGTGGGCCGGTAGCGTGCATGCGTGGCGGGGCGCAGGTTGTGGAGGAGAGCTCATGCGCTAACGAGATCAGCTAGCGAGTCGCGACTCGCGTATCTCTCGCGTGAGCTGCTCTCGCTCTGCGCGCTGCGCGCGCGCGACTCAGCTGCTCGCTCTGACCGTCGCTCACCCCTCGCCCAAGCGCGAACCAGCAATACCGACCAGCCACGTCGGAGTTCCTCAGATCTCGAGTGCACCGTTAGCCACCGCCCACACTGAGGCGTGCCCGAGCGACGTCCGCGCCAGCCTAAGCCCAACGACAAATATCCGCGAATAAAGTAGCACGGGGCAAGTAATCGAGACAACCCACATAGCGTACATTTTAAATTGCAACTTTAAACGCCATGACGGAATGGTGAGAAATGGTGCCGCAGTTTACGCGCAGTCTTAGCTCGAGAGGTCACTCGTAAAATCACGCAAACTTACAACTCCAGAAAGAGTTCCAGAATTAAATGACATCAGTACAAACATCGAGCACTTTTACTGACTTAACCACTTTACTGGCGATACAGCGTATATTCTAACCATTACAAACGTAAGGATGTTCATATTTTAGCGTTTGACCTCATGATCGAACATTTCATGTCAGAGAATCGGTCTAAATTATGCTGATTAAATAGCATCACCACCCAGAAGAGTCTACCTACATAATGCTGTTTTTAATTTCAAATTAGACCACAATTAATCTCCAGGAATCGCCTATAACTTAAGAGAAACTCCAGTTAAACGCTAAAGACCAGTATCAAAACCTAAATAAAAAAAAATTATAAATATATATTTTAACATAAAAAAAAATATAAATTAAATATAAAAAAAAATTTAAAAATTTTACATATATATAAAATATGAACAGACAGCGACCAACTAACTGAAATGGAGGCACGCATTTTCAAACCTAAAAAACGACATAACCAACCATATAAAATTCACCCTCATAAACCCTCTAAGTTAATCTGTTTCTTCATTTCCCTCTTTTCCTTAGTAAAACATCTACAATAGTCACAAATTTAAAAAATCTATTCGTGTCAAAGTAATATTCACAACAAAACAAAGCTTGACCAAGTATGATCTTTTTGATTTGATTAAAAAAGATTCTCTCCCTCTCCCTTCTCCCTTTTTTCCTCGTCCTCTCTTTTTCCCCCCCCCTCTCCTCTCTCTCTCCCCTCTCTCTCTCCCCTCTCTTCTCATCCCCCTCTTTCTCTCCTCTCTCTTCCTCCCCATTCTTCTCCTCTCTCCCTCTCTCCCTCTCTCCTCCCTCTTCTCTCTCCTCTTCCTCTCTCTCTCTCTCTCCCCTCTCTCTCTTCCCCTCTCATCTCCTCATCCCTCTCCTCTCTCTCCCCCCTCTCTCTCTCCCTCTCTCTCTCTCTCCCTCTCTCTCTCGTCCTTCTCCCTCTCTCTCTTTCTCTCTCTCAGTCTTTTTTCTTTTTTCCTCAATTCCCCTCGTCTTTTTCCCCCCCCCTCTTCTCTCTCTTTCTCATCTCTCTCCTCTTCTCTCCCTCTCACCAACCTCTCCTCCCTTCAACTCTCACCTCTCACTCCCTCTCTCCCTCTTCTCCCTCCTCTCTCTTTCTCTCCCCTTCTCCCTCTCTCCTCTCTCTTCCTCCCTCTCTCTCTCTCCTCACTCCTCTCTCTCTCTCCTCCTTCCCTCCTCCGCTCTCCCTCTCTCTCTTCTCCCTCTCTCTCTTCTCTTCCTTCTTCCCCTCCTCTCCTCCCTCTCTCTCTCTCCTCTCCTCTCCTCTCTCTCTCCCCTCCTCTCTCTCCCTCCCTCTCTCTCTTCTCTCTCTCTCCTTCTCCCTCCCCTCTCCCCTCTCCCTCTCCCTTTAAAAAAATCACTAATACTCCCGAGAATTCTGCTTTCTTTATCAATCTCTCCTTTCTAAATCCCAAGACGCCACAGCATATCAAAGCTAAAATTAGACGTTGCAGCGAGAGCTTGCACAACTCCCGCAAGATCTCAAGTGTTCCAATATTCGCTAATTCATCCTTAATTCGCTAAGTCATTCGTTACCAAATGCAGGCGCCCACATCTTGTTTTTTTCCTTTAAACTGTCATCAGCTGAGATCCTGACCAATGAAAACGATGAAGGCATTGATAGAAGCTGATTTACTTGTTAATATGCATACACGCAATATGATAATTTGCACGCACAAAAGACGTATTTATGTATTTCCGTGCACGAAATTCCACGAACACAAAATAAAAAAAAAAAAAGGTAATTATATTAACAAGATAGACGAGAGCGAGTAAAGAATATCTAAGTAGACACATTCGAATCTAAACTCAAATTTCGGGGCAAAACCCTACCAATAATAATAACACAAACAAAAATAATACTCAATAAAAAAAGATAATGGTAAAACAAATAAAAAGCGAAAAAATCCATAGACCAAATAATAAAAAGTAAAACTACTAAAGAATATAAACCACAAACAAAAAATACAACTAAAAAAAAAACTCAATGCCCAAAAAATATAAACCTACACCCAAATCGATATAACTTACTCAACAACAAGCCCTGAAACCCCAAAACACCCAGCTCCCACCCCACAGCACAACCCGCAACAATCGCAACGTACCCCCCCCACACCCACCACACCACCCAACCCCCACTAAAAGCCTAAACCTTTGCGCAAAACAAACTCCGTCCGCACGCGACACCACACCCCATCCAAGCTAATGTAGAATGACACTGTTCGGAAGTTCAACAACATGGCTCATAAAGAAAACTGAAGACACTACGTCTATACGCTCGCATTCCTATATCACTTCGCTCTTCCTCTTCATCATCAACATCTTCAAATCCTTCTTCTTCGTTGCATCTTCTTACTTCTACTACTTCTTCTTCCTTATATCTTTTACTATTTCTATTTCCATCTAATATTCTTTACTTATTTACTTTATTAGAATTTAACTTTTTTCCCTTATAATATTTTTTTTCCATTTTCTATTTCTTTTTCTATTTACTTCTTTATTTTTCCTTATCTCCCCTTTTATTTCTTTGTTCTTGTACTTTTCATTATTTCTTTTTTCTTTTTCATTTCTTTTTCTTCTTCTATCATCTTCTTCTACTTCTTCTTCTATTTTCCTTTTTCTTATTTTTCCCCCCCCCTCCCCCCCACCCCCCCCCCACTTTTCTTTTTTCATCTTTCTTCTTTACTTCTTTTTCTTCCTTCTTCTTCTTTCCTTCTTTTTTCCCTTTTCTTACTTCTTCTCTTCTCGTCCTTCTCCTTCCTCTTACGTTTTTTTTTTTTCCTCTTTCTACTCCTCCTCCTCTTTTTCTTCCTCCTTCTAATCCTCCTTTTCTTCCCCCTTCTCCTCCTCTTCCTTTTCTTCCTCCTTCTCTTCCTCCTCCTCCTCCTTTTCTTCCTCCTCCTCTTCCTATAACTTCTTCTTCTTCCTCCTCCTCCTCCTCCTCCTCCTCCTCCCCCCTCCTCCTCCTCCCTCCTCCTATCCAGCCACCTCCTCCTCCTCCTTCCTTTCCCTCACGATTAATCAAAAGTTGCAGCATTTAATCACTCCTTTGTACATGGTTATCGTCATTATCCGACTTTTTTATTTTTGTATTCTTAATCATCCTCCTCATTGTGATAATTATCTCATTAGATTTGTTTACCGCCATAACTACCAAAGTGATTATCACAACAGTAATGATTATTATTATCTTTAATATCATTATTATGATATTGATAATGGTGATGGTGATGGTGATGATAACAACAATAACAATGATGATAATAATCATAAAAAAACAATAACAATGTAATAAAACAATAATACTAGATGATGATGAAGATGAGATGATGATGATGAATGAATGATGAAGATGATGATGATGAGATGATTTATTATGAAGCAAGATGATGATGATTATGATGATGATACTGATAATATAATATAATAGAAATGATATAATAATAATAATAATAACAACCATAACAATAACAATAATAATAATAACAATAATAATGTTAAAAATAAAAATAATAATAATAATAATAATAATAATAATAACAATAACAAAACAACAACAATAATTACTAATAAAAACAACAGTACTATTCATTATAACCATCACCCTTATCATTGCCATCATCAGCAAGCATTATTGCCAATATCATTCCAGTAATTACCTTCATCATAATCACATCATTACAGCTACTATAAATACTACAATGCTAAAGACAAACAAAAATGTAAACCCACATATAAAGCATAATTGTAAAATCCCATTTATAAAAAGGTCTATCAAGGCCATATATCAATAATATCAGCTAATATTTGTCCCGTTATCAAGAAAGACAAATGTTTTGACAGATACCATCCATCTGTTCTCTCTCCCCCTCTCCCCTCTCCCCTCTCCCTTCTCGCCTCTCTCCCTCTCTTCTCCCTACCCTTCCCCCTCTTCTCCCCCCATAAAAAACACACCAACGACCAATTAAATAACAATTAAATTACAATCAATTCACAATCGCTTTATCCCTCTCCCGTTCTCCCCTCTCTCTCTTCTTTCCATTCTCTCTCTCACTCTCTTTCTCCTCTCCTCGTCGTCTCACATCTCACTCTATCCCTCTCTCATCCTCCTCTCCACTCTCTCCTCTCTCTCATCTTTCTCTTCTCTCTCTACTCTCATCCTCTCACCCCTCTCACTCTCCTCCCCCTCTCTCCTCCAACTCTCCTCTCCTCGTCAGACAGCGTCCTCTCACTCTCCTCTCTCTCATCCCCCCCCTCAACACTCTCGTCTCGCTCTCTCCCCTCTTCTCTTCCTCTCTCTTCTCCCCTCATTCGACGGCCGGCTCACTCCATCCCTCTCTGTAACATCTCTCCTCTCTCTCCTCTCACTCTCTCTCTCTCTCTCCTCTAACTAGCCCCCTCTCATACTCACTCCTCCCCTCTCTCTTCGCTCGCCCCTCTCTCTCTCTCTCATCTCTCACTCCTCCAGTCACCTCTCTCTCTCTCTCATCTCATCTCTCTCTCTTCTCCTCTCTCTCCCAGCTCACTCCTTCTCATCATCCCAACTCCTCTCTCTCTCTTTCTCTCTCTCTCACCTCTACCCCCTCTCACTCTCGCTCCCCACTCCCTCCCCCTCTCAATCTTCTCGTCCATCTCATCCTCACATCACGTCCTCCTCCACTCTCCTCTCTCTTCATCGCTAATCTCATCCCACGAATCGCTCTCATATCTCTCTCACTCTCTCTTTTCTCTCTCTCTCTCACTCTACCCCCTGCTCACTCTCCTCCCCTCTCCTCCTCCTCCCTCTTCTCTACCTAACTCTCTCTTCTCTCTCCTCGGACACACTCGTCGTCCTCATCTCAACTCACAATCACGAATCTCTCTCTCCTCACTCCTCTCATCTCTTTTCTCTCTCTCTCTCTCATCACTCCATCCTCTACCCCTCTCACTCTCTCCCACTCTCTCCCCTCTCTCTACCTCTCTCTCTCGCTCTCTCTCTCTCCTCTCTCTCTTTACCACCCCCCCTCCCACCAAAAAAAAAACTCTCTTCTCTTTCCTCTCCCCCCTCTCTCTCCCTCTCTCTCCTCTCTTTCTCTCGAAATCCTCTGCTCTCCCGTCTCGTCTCTCTCTCTCTCTCTCTCTCTCTCACTCCACTTCTTCATCCCCTTCCTCTTCTCTTCCTCTTTCTCCCCTCCTCTTCTCTTCCCCATCCTCCCCTCTTCCCTCTTTCTCTCTCTCCCCTTCCTCGCTCGACATAATAACCCCCCCCCACCACAAACAAAGCTCTCTCGCGCGCCCGCAATCGCAAGAACAGAAGGCCTCTGCCCTTGCTACGTGGCAGAGTCGCTGCAAAAAACAGCCGTTAAAAACACTCGTGAAACAGCTTTAATTAACTCACTTCACTCAAATCACCGTTCAGTCGGACCTAATTCCTCACTAATCTAATCTTGATGGCGCCATTAGAAATTCTGATGCTGAATTCTTCACGCGCATTTTTTTTGTTTTTTTTTCCCTAAACTTTTTTTTTGTTTTTTTATTGTGTTTTTGTATTTATTTGTTTTGTTGTTGTTGTTGTTGATGTTGTTAGTTTGTTTTTCTCCTAATCCTGACTTGATACGGAAGTTGTTATGTATTTTGGAATTCGTTAGCGAGTAAATGGGTGGTGGGGAGGAGGGAAGTATGGTCGAGGAAGGTGATGGAATAGGCGGAGAGGGAGGCGAGAAGATGGAGAGGGAGGATGGTCAAAGGCGGAGGAGTGAGTGAGCGGAGGTCATGGAAAGAGGGCCGGAGGTCTGGCTGAGGGATGAATTAGTACCCGTTGCTGGGCTGGCTGTGTAGGCGTGGCGGAAGGCACCGGCTGCGGGATTGTGCTGCTTGTGCGTCAGTGCCCCGTCGTCTGCCTGGTCTGACTGATCGTGTCAGTGTGCCCGCCCGGCGGTAAGGCGTGAATCAGTCTCCCTCCGCCTGTCTTCCTCCGCCCCCGCCTCCTCGCACTCCGCCTCATCAGACCCCCTCCTCGCCCCCGCCACAGGCCGCCCTCTCCTCCTCCTCCTCCGCCCTCCCTCCCCCTGCACCCTGTGGCGCCTCCTGCCGCCCTCCGCCTCCGTCCCCTCACCCTGCCTCCCCCGCCTCCACCCGCCTCTGCCTCTTCTGTATACTTGCTCCCCGCCGCTGCCGCCTCCGGTGTGCCCCCATTCCGGTTCCTCATTTCTGCCTCTCCAGTCCCCTCCACCTGTCCGCATTCGTTCCCAACCACCTCAAACCGACACACAGACTCTACACGCACGCCGACACAACCCAGCCCACCCACACATATAACACAACCTATCACCAAACACAAACACACCTCAATCCACCCACCCCCGACCACCCGCACTCTCCCAGCTCACACTCACTCAACTCACGCACGTCAATCACTCACTCACGGCTCACCAACACCCCACGAAAACCACCTACCACAGAACTGACTCAAACCCACGAGCACCACTAAAAGTATCCCAACTCCTCAGACGACCGGTATAACACATAGATGCGATTTCAGCGGAATATGACACCGACACCTACCGCACGGTACAAAACGCCAACAAACCACCACAACGATGTAAAAAGACCTCCGTATACAGCGAAAAATACGTCCTAACGCATACTCTGAAACCAACAGCCCCATGTCTACTCACACAGCCGCCCAAACCGTCGTAATTCCATATAAGCGAGAAAAAAAAAGATGGAAAGGAAGGATTCGGCAGTATACAATACGTTCTAGCAAACAGAGCAAAAAAACCGGAAAATTACAACCAGGCGTCACAGGGACTGGACAATGCCACACCCCTCGCTGTTGCCATAGCGGTCACGGGAAAGTTTTAATCACATCTTTTAAATAAGATGAACTTGAAAAAGAAAAATGAACATGTGACAATAATGATTATATTTGAAAAACTTTCATACACATATGCAACATATATGATGATGGAGAAGGTGATGGTAAGTGGAATGAATATGAAGATGATGATGAACATGTGAAATAATGATTGACGATGACGATGACGATGATGATAATAATAATAATGCTAATCACATACAATAAATCATCAAAATATATACACATTTTTCTATTCACAATAACCACCACATACCGGACACTTCAAAATTCCGTAAAAGCGAGGTGCAGAACATGCATAAAAGCCCATATCATATTTACGCGTTTTTACTGCCCCATAAATCTCGCTCACGTATATAATTTTTTTACGCTAGATTATCATTGCGCATCATTGTTTTGAGATACATCTGCGAGCGAAAATGTGCTACGTTCCTTGCATTTTCTGCAGATGTTTCGATTTCGTTTTGTTTTTGTTTTTATCTGTGTTCGTTTTAGTCCGGTTCTTCTACCTGCGCTCTCTCTCACTCTCCTCTCTCTACCTCTCTCGTCCACTTCCCAATCTCTCCTCACACTCTCTCTCTCTCTCTCTCTCAATCCAACCTTCCCCCTCTTCCTATTCTTCTTCTCTCTTCTCCCTCTCCCCCTCCCTCCCTCCCATCTACCCTCCCTCCCTCCCTCTCTTTCCCTTCCTCCTAATAATTCATCCCCCTTTCTCTCTCTCTCTCTCTCTCTCTCTCTCTATCTCTCTCTCTCTCTCTCTC
>NC_061830.1:40453617-40456117 GCF_019202785.1 Penaeus chinensis
CCTGTTTATTTACTCTGTTTATTTACGCCGTCTTTCCACTTCTTGCTGACGAGGATGGGCAGAGAGATCGAGAGTAAAGGAAGAACGGAGAAATGGAAATTAAAGGAACAAGAAAAGAACAAAGAAAAGAACGAGTTATGGAAAATAGAGGCTGATCATTTTCTGGATAAATTTGCTCTTATTTGAGTTATCATTCTCATTCTCATTATTTTTTATCATTCGTATTATAATTTTCATTGTCATTGTTCTTGTTATCATTTTTATCATAATTATTATCGTTATCATTATCACTATCATTATCATTCTCATTATCATCATTATCATCATTATCATGGTCATCCTCACGATCATTATGAGCATTATCCTCATAATCATTACTTTCATTGCTATTTTCATAATTAAAATCAAATACGAAACATCAAAAAATGTCTTTGTTAACCCTTCGAAACGAGCATCTAAAAACAAAAAAAAAACAAAAAATTGCCAAAATAAAATCTGACGAAATGTCCCCCCGCTCCCCCCCCTCCCCACCCCCCCTCCTCCACACCCCCACCCCCCGCCCCCACATGGCAACAATGCCTGCATCTGCACTGAAGTACGTAAGTCTGCAAGCAATTACAAAAGTTGCCCCGTGAATGAATGCCTTTGCGTAATGGCCAAGCCCGCATTTAGGTTTAATCAAAATATTATTCCCTTAAAAAAGAGAGAGAGAGAGAGAGAGAGAAAAAAAAAAAAGTAAAAATGTCAAACAGCGCTCGTTGGGCGCGTTCGCTTCCGTGGCTTCTCCCGATGTGCGACTTAACGAAAAAAAAAATAACTTCAACACCATTCAACACCCTTTATAAAATCCCCAGATCTTATCCCAACACAAAAAAAAAAAAAAAAAAACACCTACAGTTTCAATTATTCATCCTACACCGAAACAACAGAGTCATTATCCCAAGTTATCAAAGAATAAAGTGAAAGAGTAAGTCAGTGAACGCGTTCGACCAAGCCGGTGCGCTAAGGGGTACGAGGAACGTAAACAAAGAAAACACAAACCCAGGCAGACGCGGCGAATTAATCGTGTCAAATATCTAAGGTAAAGAGAGGGACGAAGAGGGTTTTCAACGCCTTGGAAAGGTTAAAAAAAAAAAAAAAAAAAAAAAAACATGGTGGAGGTAAAATTGTTTAGGTTATCATAATTTCGCGGAATTTCGTGGCAGTGAAGATTGAATATTATTCGTGATCAATAAGCATTATTATTCTGTTCGGACCATGGATAGTAATAATATTATCACTATTTGTACTGATATTAATATAAATCCATATATATGTGTGTGTGCATATAGTATATATAATATATATATATATAATATATATATATATATATGATATAAATATATATTTATATATATATACACAATGAATATGAATATATACACATATACATACATGTATACATTTATATATGTATATAGGCATTTATATACACATTATATATATATATATATATATATATATATATAAATATTCATATACAATATAGAGATCAATATTTATATATATGTATAAATAAATAAATAAATAAATATTTGTATATATATATATATATGTGAATACATACATACATACATACATACATATACATATATATATGTATATGTGTATATATATACATATATGTATGTATGTATGTACGCATTGTGTGAGGGGTATATATATATATATATATATATATATATATATATATATATAGGCATTTGTGTGTATGTATGTGTGTGTGTGTGTGTGTGTGTGTGTGTGTGTGTGTGTGTGTGTGTGTGTGTGTGTGTGTGTGTGTGTGTGTGTTTTTATATATATATATATATATATATACACATATACACATATATTATATATGTATATATATTTAAATATATATATTTATATATATATATTTATATATATATATATATATATATATACATGCACACATCTATCTACATACAAGTATAAGTACATAAACATTTATAACAGTAACAATAACTGCCGAGGCAATAAAACAAGATAACTCCACCGGAGAACTGAAGGAGGGGGGGGGGGGGAGTTAACAGATGTCGTTAACTAAGGCTGTTTATTAATGCACGCGAACACACACGGTTTCTAGCACTCTCTTTCTAGCGCTCGCGCTCTCGCTCGCGCTCTCGCTCGCTCGCTCGCTCTCTCTCTCTCTCTCTCTCTCTCTCTCTCTCTCTCTCTCTCTCTCTCTCTCTCTCTCTCTCTCTCTCTCTCTCTGTGTGTGTGTGTGTGTATTATATAGTATATATATTTGTTTTTCTTATATATATACATATATATATATAAATTATATATATCAGGTATATATAATACATATTTATGTATTGATATATATATTATATATATTATATATATACATTATACATTATATTATATTATATTATATATATACACATATATATGTGTATATAATTATACATTTATATATATATTATATAATACATATACATATTATATATAT
>NC_061830.1:40463617-40466117 GCF_019202785.1 Penaeus chinensis
TAACGATGTTTTTCATAACTCATTACAAGGAGAAAGTAACTGGCTTCGACTACTGCCCTTGATTTCGACGAAATCCTGTTGTGAAGATGACGTCAGACGTAGCAATTCCCCGGCGAATCCGCTGTTCTTTCCCCGCCTCCGACTTCTTCACCTTTCCTGTGGCCGCCGTCTCTGCCGACAGGTATGTCCGCTCGTCTGAGCATGCATTCATCAAGAGCCTTTTCCTATAATGGCGTACAATTAATTGACATGTGGGGGAAATTTAGAGCGGGTACCCAGATGGTGCGTTTGCTATGGACTCAAGTATGTTAGTGATTGTGTGTGAAAATCGACACACATTAATAATTGATGTTGCAGAAAGTTTCGTACACAACCTTTACTGATTCACATTCCATCCGCACACTACTCTGGTCATAAACCAGATTAGTAGACAGATAAACACAGTATTTAGCTCAATGACAGGTTAAGTATCATGGCAGTAAATTTCTCTCACGAGCCGACCTATCGCCGCTTATCCTAAGCTTGTTTTTCGACGCCCGAGGTGTAATGCAGCATTATTGATTATTATCCTCCCCACACATTGTGTTTGTTTATCCAAGTCCTGTACTTTCAAATCAGATAAACCTTTTCAACCCTTTAAAATGTACCTCACAAGGTTTGAAGACCCATAGTGGTTTCTGCAACTGTTATTAGAGGCATCACTTGATTAAGTTCAATTAGGAGACACGGTGCCCCCCCCCCTCCATAGGGTGGTTAGAAATGAATACCACTGAAAAAAGGGGCAGATTGTTCCCTGATATCTGCCGAGGTGACCCCTGGAAGCTATGGAAGATGTTTTTGTGTAGCACCAAAGATTATATCCATGTACATACTGTACATCCTAAACCTAATTATGAAAACGTGATAAGCTTTAACAAGAGACGAAGAGGAAAGGTATTATCTGAGGATACTTTAAGGTAGAAGAACTCTTAGGCGACCTTGTGATGATGATACGTAAGACCAGAAACAGGGGAATATCAGACCCTCGTTCATTGTGGGCGTCGGAGTTGGCTTTCGGGGTAAATTCGATGTCTCTTGATTCTAAAACAAATGTCGAATTGAGTTGAGCGAGTTCACGCACCGGTCGCTTGCATATTAGTGGTTTCACGCCGTGTTAGCTTCAACATTTCCTCCTATTGTTGTTCATCGCCCGGGAAAATTACTGGAACAATGATATTGCCATTTTTTCCCCGCTGATGGTTGTTTCAGAACGCCGAATCCTTGAGTGAATTTGTCGATTCCAATATGGTTTTCGTCTCGCAATCAAAATGGCATCGTGGCAAATGGCCCTCCGACTGGAATTACGTTAAAACATAATATTGTACTGCGTTACTATGCATTAATAACGGGTCTATGTAAAATTCAAATACAAACAGGTATACTAAATGGCAAGCCGAATTATATATATTTGAATATACGAACGTGTGTTTTGTACCCGTATACGAAGCAATAAGTGTGTTTGTCTCTGTCCATGACGGTTTCGACGTCTGAGACTTGTGTCCAAATTTCCCCCAAAGCCCTTTTCCCTCAGGAGGTGCAAAGATCAAGTCCCTGATCCCTGTCTTTGAGGTCTCGCTCTCGGCCCGTGTCTTTTGTTTGGCGTTTGGAAAAGTAAAATGTGTTTCTTCGTAACCCAGTGTCCGAAGAGCAGTCAGTGTGATATGGAGGGCTTGATGTGAAGCTAGTTTTTTATGATAGATAAATGAACAGAGGTGTGTGTGTGTGTGTGTGCGTGTGTGTGTGTGTGTGTGTGTGTGTGTGCGTGTGCGTGTGCATGCGTGTGCGTGTGCGTGCGTGTGTGTGTGTGTGTGTGTGTGTGTGTATGTGTAAGTGTATGCGTGTACATGCTTGTCTCCGAACAAAAGGAAGAAATCTTACACTCCCTTTTGCCTTTATTTTGCGTTTTCCAGCCCATTACACCTTCCCATTCGACAACAAGGACGAGGAATTGCATTGCGTTATCCGGCACAGCGAATCCATTACCGCCAAGTCATTTCTCCAAAAGGTTTCAGTAGGTCGATATCGGCGCCTAAACCTCAAGCCGTAAGATGCCACTGTCCTTTACAATGTCAAAAGCACGTTTATTTTTTTTTCCCTCGATGAAGTTAGTCATTCTCTCTCGGTCATTAAAGTGAATAAATACAACGAAAGCGAAAGAGTTCCTGAGTTCAGTAGTTCCAGATACGACGCAATTTTCTCTCGCTATTTAAAAAAAAAAAAAAAAAAAAAAAAAATCGACGTTCAGGAGGCATATTCTCGACACCGGTGAGTGAGGATGCCCCACTTGGCACACTTGACATTCCCTGCCTTTCTTGACCGACCGCTGCCTTTCCTGCTTCCTCCATCCTGCGTCACTGATGTGTATCTTGAAAATGGTGATTATGCTCTCATTTTATATTAGTGCTGCTTTTCCAAACTTTCAAAACTTTATTATTTTGATATACATGTGTATGTATGTATG
>NC_061830.1:40471117-40488617 GCF_019202785.1 Penaeus chinensis
ATTGGAAGGGATGAGGGATATTTGTTGCACGTGCCACTTCGCCGAAGCCACGGCACGCAGCAGATAAACAAGTGGGATCGAAGCCCAACTAAAACGCCGGAGAGCGAATTGGAATCCCTATTTGTGTTGTTCTTTTGTCACACATAGTCGGTTTTCTTCCATTTTTTTTTCTCTCTCTTTCATTTGGAGAAAAGTATTCTGGTGTTTATGCTGGTGGTACTTTATTTCGAGTTGTTTGGTAAAAAAAAATATATATTATTGTGGAGAAATGCATTTTTAAGTTTTTATCACATTTGTAAGTAATTTCACAACGGGTATTATATTTGTTCCTATCTTGTTATTTAATATTTTTTCACAATTATCAACACCTCTATCAACATATGGAGCTTAATATTATTTTCATAAGCTGTATTACTACATGATTCTTTTAATAAATAGTTTAGTGTGACTAGACTTTTTGATGTCGCTAAAATTTTTACGATCGTTTTCTTTGGTAAGTTTCTTTTCAAGGTCCGTTTTCTTTTAGAATATGCAGTGTTTTTATTTACCGTTTTCTTTTTAGTTTCCTTCTAATGTTTTCTGTTAGCATTTGCATTATTATTTTTTTTTTTTCTTTTTTTTTGCCGTTTTCGTTTCTTTACCTTTTTTTAACGTTTTCTGTTAGCATATGCATTTTTTTACTAACCGTTTTCTTTTGTTTATTTTTCTTCTAACATCCGTTTTCTTTAGCTAATGCGTTTTTTTACCGTTCTCGTTTTTTTCTTTCTTTTTTCTTTTTTCCAACATCCGTTTTCAGTTAGCATGTTTTTTTTTTTTTTTTTTTTTTTTTTTTTTTTTTTTTTTTTTTACTGTTTTCTTTTCATTAGTTTCCTTCCAACATCCGTTTTCTGTTAGCATGTTTGTTTTTTTTTGTTTTTGTTTTTTACTGTTTTCTTGTCATTAGTTTCCTTCCAACATCCGTTTTCTTCAGCATATGCATTTTCCCGTTTTCTGTTTAGTGTCTTTCACACGTTTTCTGTTAGCAGACGCTTTTTATTTATTTATTTTTCTCTCTTTCTTTTCCTTTGTAGTTTTTCTCTGACTTTTCCCCCTCTCTGTGTGTTTGTTTCACTCGCTTACTCTAGTCTTTTATTGCCACCTGTGTTTGTGTGTCTTTTTGTATCCTTGCGTCTGCATTTGGTATTAATTTTTTCCTTAATTCAGTGACAGTAGTGAGGTTTTTGCCTTATATTACTTATTATAAAATACTAATTGCTATTGTTTATCTTTATCTTTATTACTCTTAAGATGACAATGGTCTTATTAATGCCGGCATCATTGTTATTATTCCTATTATTATTGCTGTTGTTTTGTTGTTGCTACTGTTATTATTGTTATCATCATCATTATCACAATTATCATTCTTATTGTTATTATTATTATCGTTATTATTACTATTGTTGTTATCATTAATATTATTGTTGTTGTTTTTGTCACTGTCATCATTATTATTAATATAATTTGATCATCATTATCATCATTGTTTATTGTTTTTTTTTCATTATTATTAGTCTTGTCACTTTTGTTGCTGTTATTATTGTTATCATTATTATTCTTTTTGCTGTCATTTTTAATCATTATTAACATCATTATTTTACTGTTACTATTGCTATTATTATCATTATTATTTTTAATGATCATTTCAGTATTAGTATTTGGTATCATTATTATTTATTATAATCGCCATCAACATCATCATAATCATCGCTGTCATTGTTGCTTTCGTTATTATTAGTGTTAGTTATTAGCATTGTTATTATAATCTTTATTTTTGCTATCATTATCATCATTACTTTTATTGCTATTATCATTGCTATTATTAATTCAAATTTTATTATTATATTATCATCGTCATCGTCATCATCATCATGATTATTATTATTATTATTATTATTATTATTATTATTATTATTATTATTATTATCATCATCACCATCATTGTTATTATTATTATTATTATTATTATTATTATTATTATTATTAAGCGTGCTTGCTTTTTGTAGCCTACGGTATCCTGTACATTTCCCCTTACATGTCAGTCATCAAGTACTTTTCTGATCATCCTTTCAATAGTATTTGAGTTAGAAGCTCTCTGTCTATTTGTTTGGCATACCTTTCAATATTTCATATTACAGGTGCCAGAGCTCAAACAATGACTCTTCATTTTCCAATTTCTTCCTGATTTATATTTCGTATTTATAAACTGTTTTCTTGTTTTCCCTTCTTTGCTGTTCGAGATTCCAATGGACAAGCCACATCTATCGGCAAACACGTTTTCATCGCCTTATTAACTACTGTTATGCTTGGTTTGTTATGTTCTAATATTCGATCATAGTCTGTTGGGGGAAGTTACGTGAATCTGACTCTTCTGCCTTTTTGTTGATGACTCTCCACCTAATCTTTCTTTCTTAGTAGTGTTTTGACCTGCACTGATGCCGTTGGTTGTAAAATTCTCATTTTTTTCAGTGTGGTTCTTTATATGGCTTATCGTGATTATAATTATAATGATATTAATTGTGATAATAATGTTCATCCATGTCCTTCCTCTGTGGAATCCCCACTTTTTTTCGACTCAATCTCCTGTGCATTATATTTGCTTCCTCACCATGCCGCGACGACTGGATCTGTATGAACTTGAGATATTAATTTACACTACAAGCTATTGCTCCGTCAGATTCCTTTCGATATAACGGCTCTATATTCCTGTTCGTCTCTCACATACAGACGCGCCAATTTGTAGTCGGCAGCCTGATCCTGCGCCTCCATAATAGTACCTTCAGATTCCTTCCTTTGTCCTCCTTTTCCCTTAAGCCAACCCACCTGCGCTCTCCTGTGCTACTTCGTCTGTTAATTTGCGATGCTATTTGTGTTGAACTTTGATGGAACGCTGCTTCGACTGTATTTGTTATTTTATTTATTATTATTGTTGTTGTTTGTTGTTATTGTTATTATTATTATTAGTAGTAGTATTATCATTATTATTATCATCATCACCATCATCATCATCATCATCATCATCATCATCATTATTATCATTATTATTCAAATTCCTTCCTTTGTGGTCCTTCTCAACATATCCCACCTGCCTCCTCTGTGCAATTTCCTATTATTTTGCAAAACTGTTTGTTGAACCATTTGTTTAGACACTGTTTTAACGTCCTCCTTAAGTTCATTTAATTTGCTCCTTTCTCCTCTTCCAACAAGTACTTCTCTTTGTTTTTTGTTTTTTTTTATTTACTTATTGTCTTCTTTTCCTCTTCTTTTTCTTCTCCTTCTTCTTCATCCTCTGCTTCTTTTTCTTCTTCTTCATCATCCTCTTCCTCTATTTTTCTTCTTCTTCTTCATCATCCTCTTCCTCTATTTTTCTTCTTCTTCTTCTTCATCATCCTCTTCCTCTATTTTTCTTCTTCTTCTTCTTCATCATCCTCTCTTCTTCTTCTTCTTCTTCTTCTTCTTCTCGCATCTCACCAGATTCTCTCGCCCAGTTCTCGCACGATCCTCTACGCCCATCAATTCTCCCCCTCCCTTCACCCTTTTAATACAGTCTATCCACCTCTGCAGGGCGAGGATATAGTGAGTTCCTTGTATTGTTGAGTAATTTCCTTTGTCTGTCTGTCCAATGCCTTCGGTTTAGCTTTCAGTTTAGTTCAGGATTTCTGCACCATACCGATGAGCTGCAACTAGAGTTTATTGTGATGGTATGGCCAGGTATTTGTAAGCTGTGCCAGATTGTTATTATAGTTATTGTCATTTTTTTTTATTATTATTATATTTATTATTATTATTATTATTATTATTATTATTATTATTGTTATTATTATTGTTATTATTATTATTATTATCATTATTATTAACACCATTATTATTTTTATTATCGTTATTATTAATATCATTTTATCATCAACATCATTATTATAGTTGTTATTCTTGTTGTTCTTTTGTTGTTATTACTTTTACGACTATACTACAATCGCTACGACAAGCGATACTGCTAGTATTATTGTTGTAGTCACGAATATTATTTATTATTTTCCCTACATGTATTGGAGACTATATTCTTTCATGTTTCTTTTTCTCCTTCTCCGTTTTATTTCTTCGTTCTCTTTATCGATTCTTTTTTCTGTTTTCTTTCTTCCCCGCTTTCTTCCTTCTCTGTTTTCTTTCTTCGTTCTCTTTATTTTCGATTATCTCCGTTTTCTTTCTTAGTTCTCTTTGTTTTCTATTCTCTTCTCCGCTTTCTTTCTTCTCCGTTTTCTTTCTTCGCATTCTTTCTTCTCCGTTTTCTTTCTTCGTTCTCTTTATTCTCGAATATCTTCTCTGTTTTCTTTCTTTGCTTTCTTTCTTCTCCGTTTTCTTTCTTTGCTTTCTTTCTTCTCCGTTTTCTTTCTTTGCTTTCTTTCTTCTCCGTTTTCTTTCTTTGCTTTCTTTCTTCTCCGTTTTCTTTCTTCGTTTTCTTTATTTTCGATTCTCTTCTCCGTTTTCTTTCTTCCCCGCTTTCTGTTTCCTCTGTTTTCTTTCTTCGCTTTCTTTCATCGTTCTCTTTATTTTCGATTCTCTTCTCCGCTTTCTTTTTCCTCCGTTTTCTCTCTTCGCTTTCTTTTTCCTCCGTTTTCTTTCTTCGCTTTCTTTTTTCTCCGTTTTCTTTCTTCGTTTTCTTTATTTTCGATTCTCTTCTCCGTTTTCTTCTTTCTTCGTTCTCTTAATTTTCCATTTTCTCCGTTTTCTTTCTTTTCCGCTTTCTCTTTCCTCCGTTTTATTTCTTCGCTCTCTTTTTCCTCTGTTTTCTTTCTTCGCTTTCTTTTTTCTCCATTTTCTTTCTTCGTTTTCTGTATTTTCGATTCTCTTCTTCGTTTTCTTTCTACCCCGCTTTTTTTTTCTCCGTTTTCTTTCTTCCCCACTTTCTTTTTCCTCCGTTTTCTTTCTTCGCTTTCTTTTTCCTCCGTTTTCTTTCTTCGCTTTCTTTTTCCTCCGTTTTCTTTCTTCGCTTTCTTTTTCCTCCGTTTTCTTTCTTCGCTTCCTTTTTCCTCCATTTTCTTACTTCGCTTTCTTTCTTCTCCATTTTCTATCTTCGTTCTCTTTATTTCGATTCTCTTCTCCGTTTTCTTTCTCCCCCGTTTTCTTCTCCGTTTCCTTCCTTCTCCGTTTTCTTCTTTCCTTTCCTTCATTTTTTGTTGTTGAGATGACCCCCAATAACTGCTTTATCGGAGATTAATTTAATGTGGTGTGGATTCTGGTACCTCAGGCCTCTTTGATGTACACTTTCCTTTTCACTTTGTTAACGTCTACTCATCCTTTGATTTTGCGAAAACATTGCTCGAATGGCTCTGATATTGCCAAAATTGTTGAAATCACATTTAAACTTGTCTATTGTTATTATTATTATTATTATTATAATTGCTGTTATTTCTATTATCATTATCATTATTATTATCATTATTATTATTATTATTATCATCATCATTATCACCATCATCATCATCATCATTATCATCATCATCATCATCAACATCGTTAACATTATCCTCACCATCATCATTATCATTATTATTATAGTTAATGTTATTATCATTATTATTATTACTACTACTACTAGTATTCTTATCATTATCCTTAGTACTAATATTATTATTATCATTATCATTGTTATTATAACCCAAATCCGACGGTCATGATATGCACGTGTATGCCATGTCCACTGTGAGTTTATTTTCTTAATTCTTCTTACACATAGATGGCTCCACAAGTACTAAGTCACCAATGAGCCAATTGCAAGTACTGGCTCTCTCACCTGTTTACCCTTGGTTATCGAAAATATTTTATGTTATCTTATATTGCAGTTACTATTGTCAATAACACAGTAATTATCACGCCTTTAATAAAAAAATAACACCATCGATATTCATAGCATTGGTAAAAAAGAAAAGTTTTTTTTCCCGCCAATTCAAGGAAAGGTGAAATCAGGGAAGGTCACAGGGACTACTAATTAACTCATTTGTGTCTAAACACTAGCAGAGCCATCTATGTGCAGAGTCATTTCATTAAAAAAAGTGATATAAAAAAAATGAGCACAGAATTTCCCGGCGGCATTGAGTTTGTTAATATAATTTTTCCCGTTTATGAAAATGTTGACCTTTCAGTCTCTCATTACTCGTGTTGCCTTGCTATCGTTGACTGATTATTATGATAGTGATTGTTTACATTATTATCATGAATTTTATTGTAGAGTTGAACTTATTTCAATAGTTATAATCTTCATTGATTATCATTATAATCATTAAAATGTTAAGTAGTATAAGCAGTCGTAGTGGTAATATTGCCATTGTCATTATTAATTATATTCCTTATTAATCTTTTAGTATTAGTACTTATTAATACAATTAATATCATTACTGCTGCTGTTATTGTTATTGTTGTAATTACTATTATTCCTGTTATTGCTGTTATGATTCTTTGTTATTATCCATTGTTATAATTAATGATTACGTTCTTCATATGCCGATTTATTAATTACGGTAATATTATTGCAAATCATAAATCAAGTATTCCCCTTACAATTAATATCACAAAACAGCAAAATCTCTCTCTCTTATATCTTACTGTATAACTGAAAATTATATTCTTTTCTCGCGATGAAAAAGTAACTTCAAATGCTTCTCCTCGCAATCAAATGAGCACTTTTTTGTTTTTTTTACTCCCGCAGTCTCTAATAGTTTTTTTTTTTTTTGTTTTTTTTTTTAAACCACCGCCCCCGCCTTTCCTCTGCGATACTTATAGTTATGTTGTGTTTTGACCTGTACTGACATCGTTGGTGTTATATATATTTTGTTTCCCTAGTGTGGCTCTTTAAATGGCTTGCCCTAGTAATAATGATAACGATAATAATAATAATAATGTTCATATCATGTCCTTCCTGTAGGGAATCCCCCCTCTTTCGGCACAATCTCCCAGTCCATTATATTTGCTTCCTCATCATAGTATTTGTATTTTATAGTGCATGATATTGTACAAAACCGACGCGATTGTTTATTGTTATCGGCGTCGTTGCCTCTCGCGTGCCGGCAGATCCCCGCCTGATCGCCCTGTCGTATTAATTCGGCGAACGGCGGCCATAACGACCGTTCCCCGGGACGTGAACGACCCCGGGCGAACTCTTCACTCGGCTGCGACCGCCACGACCCACCGGTCACCGGAAACTAACTGGCACTCGAGTGGAATGGGCGGGATTAGAGCGGCCTTCCTCGGCGGCGGGAAGGTGTCAGGCGCAGGCCGAGGGTAATGCCGGGCCGAACGAGCCACCTGCAACGCGTGTGTGTGGGCGTGTCGGGGTTTCAGTGTGTGTGCGTGTGTGTGTGTGTGTGTGTGTGTGTGTGTGTGTGTGTGTGTGTGTGCATGCAGGGTGTGAGTGCGGTCTTCAGTCTCTATTTCTCTGTCTGTTTGTCCGTCTCTCTCTCTCTCTCTCTCTCTCTCGCTCTCTCTCTCTCTCTCTCTCTCTCTCTCTCTCTCTCTCTCTCTCTCTCTCTCTCTCTCTCTCTTTCTCACTATTTCTTTCTTCCTCACTCTCTCTCTCTCTCTTTCTCATATATATGTGTATATATATACATATATATACACATACATATACATATATATATAAATATATATATACTTATATAATGTGTATATATATACATACATGTATAAGTGTTATATACATATATGTTTATATATATATGGATATATATCCCGTGCCAAGGTTACGGTGAAGCTACTGGCAGCAGGTTTCTGTAGAAGGCGTTTAATAGTTTACGACAGTGAACTACAGATTCAGATTATGTCTGGCGGAGGTTTATTCCTATTGAACAAATGGCAGAGATAGCATTCCTAGTTAGATGGAACAGCGAGCAAAGAAAACACATTACTTTGCTTATATTATGGCTCCTGACCACATCCCCAATATTGGGATGCCACGGCTGATCAGCCCAATGATCATTACGTTTCATGATCTAAATATATATACATATATATATATATGTATACATATATTTATATATATACATAGATATGTATATGTATATGTATATATATACACAAATGTATGTGTATATATGTGTATGTATATATACATATATCCATGTACATATATAGATAGCTATATATACATACATAAATAAACACACACACACACACACACACACACACACACACACACACACACACACACACACATACATACACACACACACACATACACACACACACACACACACACACACACACACACACACCACTAACGTGTGTGTGAGTAAGTTTATGGGGTGTGTAAGTGTATCATTTTACAAATAAAAAAAAACTCAAATACCCTTTCTTCCTTGTTCACTCTAGTAATTTATTTTTCCTCTCCCAGCGAACCCTAATACGAAAAAATAGAATAAAAGAAGAGAGAAGTATCTGGCAACGAACCTCTGTGTCGCATCACTAATAATGCAAAGTAGCGTTATTACCCATGAATATCCTAATAGCTACTTTGCCATTTCCAAATTCCTGATGCAATACAGTCTCCTCCAATTTCAGCTTCTCAAATAAGTCGTTACGGCGTTCCCTCGGTCCTTGGAAGCAGGCATATTCTCCAGCCACTTTGTATCCTTCACGAAATTACGAAATTCTGAGAAGTGGAATTTAAGCTCTTTATTGTCTCATCGAGGGTTTCATATGGAGTTGTATGATTTATAAGGACACGGTTGCAATGTTTTACGGGGTATTTGTATGTATGAATGTGTGGTTTAGAACGAAGTTAGAGGTATATGAAATCGCGTATGTGTGATAATCTCCATATATGTAGATAACCGACTTTTTTTTTTTTAGAATTGTACCCTGTATTATTGGAAGGTATGAGAGTGGAAAAAGGGGGAAGGAGAGAGAGAGAGAGAGAGAGAGAGAGAGAGAGAGAGAGAGAGAGAGAGAGAGAGAGAGAGAGAGAGAGAGAGAGAGACAGAGAGAGAGACAGAGGAGGGAGAGGAGAGAGAGAGGAAGGAAGGAAGGAAGGAAAGTCAGTAGAGAGGAACCCAATTGAAATAATATGGAGTAAGACTGGTTTTATACAGAGCAGCTGGTCGGTCTTACGGTCGAATTTAAATGAAGGGAATTCAAAATCGTGCTTAGAAAGTGGCTGATAACGAATAATCAAATTTGTTAACTTATCAGTGAAGCAGAAATAGGTAGTTTTAGCTCTGAAAGCGAAAAACTGAATTGAAATAAGATATTTGTGAAATCAATATAAAATCTTATTTTCAGAAGTATACATATTTTCACCTAGAAAATAATAGACTAATTGAAAAGATAATGAAGATGAAATTTTCAAAAGGGGTTAACTTAATCGAGGATTAGCTTTATATAAGTAGGCAGAAATTAACCGACACTACACTAAGAAGACCAAATATATATCAGTAACACACACACACACACACACACACACACACACACACACACACACACACACACACACACACACACACACACGAGGTTAGCTTTCCTTTTCGCAACTGCCTTTTCGCAAATGATAAAAGATGATACAACGTGAAATCCTGGAATGGATGGAAGTAATCTTGAAGTAAATTAAAAGAACAGGAGAAGGGCAGTAGTGGTAAAAATTTCGTTCAAGATTACGAGCAAACTGAATTAGTAATAAAGAAACCGGTAAAAATAAGTGGACTGACGAAGGGGATGAAGAAGAGAAGGAAAAGGAACGAGGGAGATGAAGAAGAGAAGGCAAGGGAAAGAGGGAGATGAAGAAGAGAAGGGAAAGGAAAAAGAAAGATTGCGAAAGACAATAGAAAATCCGGAGTGGCTAAGATACGGAGGGAAAAAAGTTCTCGTTTCCAGGCTACAAATATACGATTAATTGTAACTGGGGAGTATTTGCATAACGTGTATTACTGTGAGGAAAATGAAATGTTGAGATAACATTTTATAAGGTAGTGAGATGAATCTCTCTTTTCTCTTTTTTTTACTCTCTCCCTCCCTCCCCCCCCCCCCCCCCCCCCTCTCTCTCTCTCTCTCTCTCTCTCTCTCTCTCTCTCTCTCTCTCTCTCTCTCTCTCTCTCTCTCTCTCTCTCTCTCCCTCTCCCTCTCCCTCTCCCTCTCCCTCTTCCTCTCCCTCTCCCTCTCGATCTATCTATCTACGGTATTAATACTAGGTATGTCGGAAATATATTGTCATGTAAAATTTAGTGGAGCCTTATCGACTCTGAAGCGGAACCAGCTAAATGGTGTCCAGGAATACTAATACGAACTTCTATGTGAACAGTAATTAATGCTTCCTCGTGAATTATGGATGAGTTTTATCGCCATTCCGTTGAATCGGAACAGAATAATCCGATGGTTTTATTTCAATGCTTTTGTGCAGAATGAGCACGAACTTGACCCAAATCCCAACACGTGTGTAATTGGCAAAGTAGATGCTTTCGTGTCCGTTCCCGAGGGAGTCGCGGCGGGGTTGAACCAAAATAAATGAAATGTTTGAAGTGACCGTGTTTCACTCTTTTCGGATGGAAACGTCGGTAGTTAATCGTACATCGGGATCGGGCCAATTTTTATTAAAGATATTGGTGCTAAGGATCGCAAGGAAAATCGATTCTTCCTTTATAATATTAGTACTGATGAACTTAGTAAAAGGTTGTAAATCAGGGAGACGGAACTGACTATAAACATATTACAACAGGAACACAAGGTCCATATACTCATATAGACCTTGTAGAAACATAAGTCTGGAGTTGAATGGTAAAACACTCTTCCGTGTAGATACTATGATAGAAAAACACGCAATGCAAAAACCAGATTTGCTGAAAATTAAACAAGTTTCGAAATCTTTCTGGATTCCTGAAGATGAAATCCAGGTGGATTTCGAAACTGTTGTTTCATTTTCAATAAATCTAGTTTTTGCATTGTGTTTTTTTTTTACCGTAAGTCTGGAATTCGTCAGCGAGGGACATATACATGACAGAACAATTATGTGGTGAAAATATATTAAAAGAGATACATGAAATGTAGTTAATGGTTAATGGCTAAAACAAATATATTTGCTAGACATCAAATTTCATATAGCACAATGGAAAATAATATGGCGAAAAGGGCAAAAATTATATATATATATATATATATATATATATATATATGTATATATATATATATGTATATATATTATATATATATATATTGTGTATATATATATTATATATATTATATATAAATATATATAATATATATTACATATTATATATATATATTATATATATATTATATATATATGTTATGTATATATATTATATATATTATGTATATATATATATATATATCATATATATATATATATATTATATATATGTTATATATATTATATATATTATATATATATATATATTATACACATATATTATATATATATATATATATATTATATATATATGTTATATATATATATTACATATATATGTTATATATATATATTATATATATTATATATGGAAAATATTATGGCGAAAAGGGCAAAAATTATATATATATATATATATATATATATATATATATATATATACACACACTGGTATATATATATATATATATATATATATATATACACACATACATACATACATATATACATATATGTATAATTTTATATACTTATATATATACTTATGTGTATATATATTATATATAATATATATATTATATATATATTATATGTAATATATATATATATATATAATTTCTCTCTCTCTCTTTCTTGTTCACTCTCTCTCTCTCTCTCTCTCTCTCTATCTATCTATCTCTCCCCCCTCTCTCTCTCTCTCTTCCCCCCCTCTCCCCCCCCCCTCTCTCTCTCTCTCAGAGGCGTCATTTCAGCTACCAGCTCTACGAAAATTGTTTTTGAAAAATTACCTTTCAAGGAGCATTTTTAAGCTATGATCAGAGCCCCCCCCCAAAAAAAAATATACATATATATATATCTTGGTAAAATAGTTCAGTTAACGATTTTTTTTTTCATAATGATAATATTGATTTGTCTATTAATTAATCAATATGAATTAATAGCAAAAAATATATATAATAGATAATGTGAGTTGCACTATATCCATCGTTACTGACGGCTATTTGATATATTATTATTATAATTATTATTATTATTATTATTATTTTAGCTCTATCATTATCGTGCCGGGAAACAAAACTATGCTGATATTTTGTATTTCCCTTTTGTTTACCTTAACATGAATGTGTCATTTTATTTTTCCTATTGGCAGTAACAGCAAACAAAAGTTCCTCAAATTTACAAATGATTGCTATGATAACACTGCCTTTTGCAATCAAATTAATTACGATTATGAACCATCGACATGCTTCCTGGGGCTGTTTCAAATAACTGAGAGATATTAAGAAGATAGAGGAAGAAAAGATTAATTAAAAAGTCAGAAATCACTGGAGAATGTTATGAAAGAAGGATATCTGCGAGATAAAGACTGACAGAGAGAGAGGGAGAGAGAGAGAGAAAGAGAGGGAGAGAGGGAGAGAGAGAGAGAGGGAGAGGAGGGAACACATACGGGTGTAAATGAAGTGAACAAGCAATGAAGGTAATTGAATTGGAGTAGAAGGGAGAGGGAGAAAAGTAGAATAAAATAAATAAAAGTAGAATGTTTAGTAGAATACTTGCTTTTACAATATCTTTCCTCGTTCGTTTTTCTTTTCCTTTATCTTACCTTTCTTAAATCTTTTCAGATATCCTTTGTGGCAAGGATTACACTTTAAATAGAGGTAATATAATTAGATATGAAAATTGATTTATATCTTTAAAAAATCTGTCGTATGAATTTATACATAGACTACTGAAGTCTAATTCAAGCAATAATGCACATGAAAGATGTGATTTTAGATGTAAATTTTTATTGCTTAGCTATTAGGATAAAGAGCTCTTTCCAATATCAGAAATAAAAGTGATATAACATGACTATCATGATTATAAATAACGTAGAGTTCAGATCACGAAGCCTGAGGAAGATGCGATCCAGCCAGCCCTGTATGTTTCCAGTAGTTTAATTGATATTTGGAGACGAAATGTGTATGCAATTCCTCCTGCACTCTACGTAATGCATGTTCTTTAAGTTAAATGAAGAGTGTAGATCCCAAATGTATAGCATCAATTATTTAGATGATTATCATGAGGATTATAACATTTCTTAACCATTTCTCAACAAAACTTTATTTACTTCTTTGTAACTCGTAATTATGCTCGATAAATGCTGTGTCTTTTATTGTCATTGGTGTTCGAATAACGTTATTTTAATCATAAGATCAGCAACAAAAAATACCCCCCCCCCTCAAAAAATAAATAAATAAATAGATAAAATAAAGGAATAACAATAGAATAAAGATAATAACAAACGAACAATGAAAAAGTAACAGACGATAAGATGAAAATGAAATGACAGTTACTACGCTTGTTTGATTTTTTTTTTTATGTTAAATATATGCTTTCTTTGAATAATGACCCTTTAGTTATCATTGAAATTAGCAATAGTGAACTAACTTATTTACTTACTATATTGAGCTGCGTCGTGTCTGAAACGGAGTTGGAAGTATAAAAACCCCGATTTGTTATTATTTTGTTTAGGTCTTGGTGGCAGCATCGGTATCGTCTCTGACTCGCACGTTGAAGGACCCAGCATCGGGACCAGAGTTAACTCTCTTTGGCTTCGGGAAATGTTAACAGGTGTTTGTAGACACCTGCTCGTGTTTGGCGGTTCACGAGTGTTCTCGAAGGAGATAACGTCCCCCTCTCGAGGTCAGAGGTGACTCAGGTCGGCAGCTTTGCAGAAAGGCAGCACCAGGCCACTTGATTATAACCTTAGTTGTTCATTTGCTGGTTCTGGTTGGCCGACTCGGTAGCTGTTTTGTTGAAAACAATACTTTTTTGACAATGTTACAAGTCTAACCTGGTCTGTAATCATTTCCAAATAGATATACAAATATAATTAGTGTACGTAACAATGAAAAGGCATGTTGTGTTGGAATTTACACACACAAAATTACACAGTAAGAGATGAAAATATAAACTTTCCATTGAATGCAACATTTTCATCCGTTGTTATCGACGACTTGCAATCATGAAGCCAATATTCAGTACTTATCTGTCCATGATAATTCAACGTCTCTCTATTTCTTGTTTGCTGTTCATAAGTCTTTTCGATTGCATTGTGTCTGTATTGTCTCTACATACTTGAATAAAGTTAGTATATCATCATTATTACCGAAAGGTTCATAATTTTTAATTGTATACTTATTTCCATTTTCCGTTCCCACTTTCTGTGAATTTTAACGAAATTAACATCGTGGTCCTTGGGACAAACCAGACTTTAAGAGTGGCAAACAGTCTTGATAATAGTAATAATCATGATGATAATGCTAATCACTCACCCACTCACTCACTTTACCTATATCCGTCGTTCTCTGTCTCTTTTTCTTAGTGTGTCTCGGTCGTTCTCGGTCGAGAATGGAGAACAGGGGGAGGGAGAGGGGGGGAGGAGGGAACACATGCATAGACGGGTGTAAATGAAGTGGACAAGCAACTAAGGTAATTGAATTGGAGCTCAAGGGAGGGAGAAAAATAAAAGAATAAGTAAATAACATGTGCATTGCTTAGTAGAATATTTGCTTTTACATTTTCTTTCCTAATTCGTTGTCTTTTCTTCTCGTTTCTCTTACCTTTGGTAAATATTTTTTGTTTCCTACGCTTTTTCAAATATCTTTTGTGGCGAGAATAACACTTGCGTTAGAGTTGATAGATTATTTAGATTTTATTATTATTATTATTATTATTATTATTATTATTGTCCCCATGATTGTCATTATTTTCATTATCATTATCTTCGCTGTCATTATCATCATTATAATTTACATTATCATCTTTGAACGCATCTGCAAAGAAAACTAAACAAGAAGATTATAAAGAGAGAAAATAAAGGGGAAAAAAAAAAAAGAAAATCATAAAAAAAAATGCTCGTAAAATGTATTTCTTTTTAATATTGCTGTTGACTCCTCATATCAATTATAATTCCACCGCTAGATAAAAATGTAATTATAATAATAATATGATTGTAAAGTTCGTGATAATGAAAATTATAAATATAGCAACAGTAATAACTATGGGAATTACTTTAATGTCAGCCGCGATAATCTAGTGGTTACAGCGAATTCTTAATATTGGGATGCTTTGGCGATTTAAGGTAAACGATGTGTCAAGACATGCCGGAAGGTTAAATGTAATTATCGGATCAATACCCATGATCCCTTTCAGATCAATATCCTTGACCCGTATCGCATCCGGAGAGCAGCTGAGAATATCTATTTTACCCTCTTTCGGTGGCTCGTGGGTGAGCACGCTGTGTCTGGGAAGGTTGGTCTGGGCAGTAGGTTAATGGTTAATGGTTAAAAGCAAAATAAATGTGCTAGACATCTAAGGTCATATAGCACTATAGTTAATGTTCGTGAAGGATGCTTGGGTTAGTGATTAGTTGTTAAAGCTGGGTCAAGGAATTGGTGAGTGAATGGGTTAGGGTCGGATGAGGTAATGTAAAGGGGTTAGATCAAGTGAAGGATATATATGCGTTTGAGGAAGGAAAACAGGTTGTCAAAGCAGAAAGTGTGAGATTCTGTAAGGATGTCTGATAAGTTGGGATGTCTATGTAGGGAGGACGTGGGCATGGCAATAGAATATGTGGGACTGAAAGAGGAACATTCGGAAACCGCGAATGTTCCAATGAAGGATAGTTATACTTTCGTTGATTTACTGGCAAAGATTGCAGTGCGTGTTGGAGAATTTGAAGGGGAAGGTGCTAGAGGGTGGGATAAAGAATGAGGTTGGGGAGGTGGTGTTGTATCAGGAGGGGTGTCGGGAGGTAGAGGGTCTGGGGAAGAGGGTACTTGTGACATGAGGGTTTCACGTGTGTATCCAGGAGGGAGTGGAAGGGATAGAGGGGATAGTGGGAGGGTTAATATAGGTGGGGCTGGAGTCAGGGGGTAGGAGGATTGGGTATAGGGAGAATATGAGTAGGAGGAGGATAGATATCGGCAGTCACTTTGAGTGTGGAGGGAGCGGGAGTTGTAGAATTTGAAGGTGAATGAGTATTAGTTTGGGACTCGATTATGTAGTTCTGGATATCTTCAAGAGTTTCTGTAGTGGAGTTGGTTGGGGAGTTTTGTGAGATAAAGGTTTTCTTGTGAGGGGGGGAAGAGAAGTATGGTGTCTGAAAAATAGGGGCAAAGGAAGGTGGAGGTGATTGTGAGGTAGGGGAAGAGGGGGTGGAACGTTTATTCTGTCTGCTGCGGGTAGTGCGGGGAGGGAGAGGGGAAGGTGTTAGGGCTGTAGTAGAGATTGGGGTGTCTGGATTTAGGATGGCAAAGGAATTTGATTGGGTAGAGATTAGAGTGTCTGGGTTTAGGATGGCAAAAAAAAAATTGACTGGGGAAGGTAGGAGGTAAAAGAGGGGAAGTTAGATGGAGGGGGGTTGGGTTTAGGAGAGGGTGTAGGAGCTTGGGAGGTAGGGGGATTGACAGAGTGAGCGACATTACTGGAGTAGGGGGTAAGAGAAAAGCCTCGTCGACGTGCCTCCTGTCTGGCTTCACGTAGAGCGAGTCCTAGTCTGAATCTGAGAGTTGCTACCTCAGACTCAAATTTGTAGGTGGGGCAGCCTTTATAAAATACATTATGGGGGCCGCCACAGTTTGCACATGTGCGTGATTGTGCAGAGCAGTTTGATCGAGTATGGCCAGGTTGGGCACATAGCGGGCATCTGGCTGTAGAATGACAGTGTTTGGCTGGGTGTCCTAAACAACAACAATTTTGGCACTGACGAGGAGGAGGTTGGTATGGTCGGACAGGTAGGGATTCCCCACCTATGTAAACATTAAAGGGAAGGTCATGTCTACGGAAAGTAATTTTGGCAATGTTGATGGATTTCTTACGATTTCCTCTGGGAGGAATGGAGTAGCATTGTACATATGTTGCATCATAGTCTGTGAGACAAGCGAGTAAGTCCTCTCCACAATTTGACCATTCTTTGTCATAGATTGGGCAATCTGTTGGGGAGATAGAGACAGTTCCGGTGCAAGTATTGAGGGTTGGATGAGATTCTGTAGGGATGGGATTACCACATAGATCAGTTAGTTTTGTTAATGCTATAGCTTGGTTTTCAGTTGTTACTGTGACGAGACGGGAGTAGTCGGGTCGACTACGGAAAGAGACTTTGCCTACTTGTTTTTGGAGGCATTCTTGGAAGAGGAGGGTGTTTTGAGAGTAGGGAGCTGTGGGAGGGATCACGAAAAATCGGCCCCATTTGGCTGGGCTAAATATAGTATTTAGGATTCTTGTAGAGGTGGGGGTAGTAGAAGTGCGGGGACGTGTGGAGGAGGGAGTAGTGTTGAGGGGGGTAGT
>NC_061830.1:40496117-40508617 GCF_019202785.1 Penaeus chinensis
TAATACTTAAGATTAAATTATATCATTCCCCTTTCCTTTATTTACAAAATTAAACACTAATATTATAATTCTAATAATTGTTAAGGGAAGTTACAGTCATCCTACTAAAAATAATATCATGCACTTACAACCCAGAAAAGTTAAATTACAACTTATATTATTGGGAATAATCCATTACAACACTAGTAAATGCAACAAACAAATCTTCAAAGCACACTGACGAACCTCTTACATACTGGCATTCAGTACATCCATGTGTTCAGCACCGTTTACAGTGTATATAATTTACATAGTAGCACCCTGGTCTTCCAATCTATTTATGTATTTGCAATTGGAATATAAAGACAGAGATAGGCACTCATATCTGCAATGATGTTTTAACAAGGAAATACTTTTTACAAAACAAAGTTTTTGCTATGAAATTCCAGCTTAAAAAATTCAGTAAGTTACCGTAAAAAAATTCTGACACAAGTTATCTAACGGCTTTATGGAAAATCTAGACTGATATACTGCCCTCTCTAAACTTAGTTTTACCAATTAATACATTGGCAAGGACTGACGCTCCCTCTTTCTCATAAATTTCTTGCACTTCCTTTAGTTTCTCAGTTACATTGTCTTTGGATCCAATAAGAACTCCCTTTGCACCAAGACCCTCAGCAGCTTTATGGTAGTCGCAGTACTGGAATAAGAAAAATCATTACTTAGTGTATAATCATATAGAGACCTTCTAAAATTGGTATACAAAACATCTATTTTTCCTTAACATACAAAACAGACAATCAGACATAATGGACTACTTCTCTTAACTTGAAATAAGTAATATACACTTTCATTTATTCTTCAGGTCCAGAAAACTGTCTTCTCCATCTACCTTCAGACAATCCATTCAAATGACAAGCCAGCTATTACTTACTGCTAAATTGCATGCAACACTGGATCCGAACATGGGAACTTGCTCTCGTGCAATCTGAGTCCAGCCTGCATCATTTCCAACGAGAGCAATGACAGGGGTCTTGTGGCGAGTATATGTGTCAAACTCTGATAATGAGTAGCCTAAGGATCCATCGCCATAAATAATCCAGACCTAAGGAAGATAAACAGTGAGAATTAATGAGATGTTTTCAGCATGACATTAAACATGAGGTTCAAGAAATTTAGATAATCTTAAAATCATGTCAAAGTACCTTATGCATTACCTCTCTCTCTGCTTCTGTGAGGTAATGAAAGAGAAAGAAAGAAAGAAAGAGAGAGAGAGAGAGAAAGACAATGAGAGAGAGAGAGAGAGAGAGACAATGAGAGAGAGAGAGACAATGAGAGAGAGAGACAATGAGAGAGAGAGAGACAATGAGAGAGAGAGACAATGAGAGAGAGAGACAATGAGAGAGAGAGACAATGAGAGAGAGAGACAATGAGAGAGAGAGAGACAATGAGAGAGAGAGAGACAATGAGAGAGAGAGAGACAATGAGAGAGAGAGAGACAATGAGAGAGAGAGAGACAATGAGAGAGAGAGAGACAATGAGAGAGAGAGACAATGAGAGAGAGAGACAATGAGAGAGAGAGAGACAATGAGAGAGAGAGAGACAATGAGAGAGAGAGACAATGAGAGAGAGAGAGACAATGAGAGAGAGAGACAATGAGAGAGAGAGACAATGAGAGAGAGAGAGACAATGAGAGAGAGAGACAATGAGAGAGAGAGAGACAATGAGAGAGAGAGACAATGAGAGAGAGAGAGACAATGAGAGAGAGAGACAATGAGAGAGAGAGAGACAATGAGAGAGAGAGACAATGAGAGAGAGAGAGACAATGAGAGAGAGAGACAATGAGAGAGAGAGAGACAATGAGAGAGAGAGACAATGAGAGAGAGAGAGACAATGAGAGAGAGAGACAATGAGAGAGAGAGAGACAATGAGAGAGAGAGACAATGAGAGAGAGAGAGACAATGAGAGAGAGAGACAATGAGAGAGAGAGAGACAATGAGAGAGAGAGACAATGAGAGAGAGAGACAATGAGAGAGAGAGAGACAATGAGAGAGAGAGACAATGAGAGAGAGAGAGACAATGAGAGAGAGAGACAATGAGAGAGAGAGAGACAATGAGAGAGAGAGACAATGAGAGAGAGAGAGACAATGAGAGAGAGAGACAAAGAGAGAGAGAGAGACAATGAGAGAGAGAGACAATGAGAGAGAGAGAGACAATGAGAGAGAGAGACAATGAGAGAGAGAGAGACAATGAGAGAGAGAGACAATGAGAGAGAGAGAGACAATGAGAGAGAGAGACAATGAGAGAGAGAGAGACAATGAGAGAGAGAGAGAGAGAGAGACAATGAGAGAGAGAGAGAGAGAGAGAGACAATGAGAGAGAGAGAGAGAGAGAGAGAGAGAGAGAGAGAGAGAGAGAGACAATGAGAGAGAGAGAGAGAGAGAGAGAGAGACAATGAGAGAGAGAGAGAGAGAGAGAGAGAGAGACAATGAGAGAGAGAGAGAGAGAGAGAGAGAGACAATGAGAGAGAGAGAGAGAGAGAGAGAGAGACAATGAGAGAGAGAGAGAGAGAGAGAGAGAGACAATGAGAGAGAGAGAGAGAGAGAGAGAGAGACAATGAGAGAGAGAGAGAGAGAGAGAGAGAGAGACAATGAGAGAGAGAGAGAGAGAGAGAGACAATGAGAGAGAGAGAGAGAGAGAGACAATGAGAGAGAGAGAGAGACAATGAGAAAGAGAGAGAGAGAGAGAGAAAGAGAGAGAGAGAGAGCGAGAAAGAGAAAGAGAAAGAGAGAGAGAGAGAGAGAGAAAGAGAGAAGAGAGAAGAGAGAGAGAGAGAGAAAGAGAAAGAGAGAGAGAGAGAAAGAGAGGGATAAAGAGAGAGAGAGAGAAAGAGAGGGATAAAGAGAGAGAGAGAGAAAGAGAGGGATAAAGAGAGAGAGAGAGAGAGGGAGAGAGGGAGAGAGGGAGAGAGCGAGAGAGAGCGAGAGAGAGCGAGAGAGAGCGAGAGAGAGCGAGAGAGAGAGAGAGAGAGAGAGAGAGAGAGAGAGAGAGAGAGAGAGAGAGAGAGAGAGAGAGAGAGAGAGAGAGAGAGAGAGAGAGAGAGAGAGAGAGCAGGATTGGGGGAAATAAAGAGAGAGAGAGAGAGAGCAGGATTGGGGGAAATAAAGAAAGAGAGAGAGAGCAGGATTGGGGGAAATAAAGAAAGAGAGAGAGAGTAGGATTCGGCAAAATAAAGGAAGAGGGAGAGAGCAGGATTGAGGGAAATAAAGAAAGAGAAAAACAGAGACCACTTATCTGTTTAAAATAACTTGTCAGACTCTTACCAGACTCTTATCACCCACCTGAGATTCTGGACGACATAGCTTGGCTCCCAGAGCAAATCCTCCGCCGACACCAAGAGTCCCAAAAGCACCAGGATCTAGCCACATGAGAGGACCTCGGGGGCTGGAAGAAGCAGAGTCATTTGGTAAATAACAGATGTTCTTGTGATTTGCAATGCTGAAATCTCTTTATTTCAAGCTGATGCTTGCACCTGCATGAAATCTTTGATATACAGCAGTTGATTCTAGTTGATACAGATGTTCTTGTGATTTGCAATGCTGAAATCTGTTTATTTCAAACTGATGCTTACACCTGCATGAAATCTTTGATATATAACAGTTGATATTAGTTAATATAAGTTAGAATACTACAAAATAAAATCAGATAATAGTAGCTATCAAAATTCTCCTTAATTTTTGTCAACAGTAACCATCATTCCATTTTGTAAAAAAGAAGAAAAAAAGTTAATTACTTAATCAATGAAATGTACAAATTATAAACAATCTGAACACAAATGCAGCTTTCTACAAGTTCTATCAGATAAGGTTTAACTCAAGCGAGTTATTTGTCATTTATCACATTCATTGTCAATTGATTTTTGTTATATATAGTAAATTTCCCACTAGGGATCACCCATAAAGTCATCAGATCCAATACAAGCCTTAGGCCTGTTCTAGTTGGCTCAGCGTACAATTATAATTACCTTCTACTTCCCTGCCCCCCATTCTGTATAAAATCCAACTAACCTGCAAAAGGTTACCGCCCTGTTGTTTTGACAGTGAGATAATAATAATTTTGATAATCATTTAAATAAATCCTTGTACCAAACACTTTGTGGTTTGCATATTCTTGCACTAAGAGGCCTCCATGCAATCTGCTTAAACAACCTGGATTCTGAGAGTAAAAACATATGCACACCTCTAGAGTCAATGTGTACTTTTCCTGACAAAGGAGCTTATAGCAGGTCTATAGTCAATTGCATCTGCCATGTTACAAGAGTATATTTTATGTTTTTTTTCTTTTTCCAAGACACTTGTAAACTATGATCTTTTGTGGAAAATACTGACCGCTTTTTAAGTGTTTGCGTAGAGAGATGGCTGCATACTAAGCAATCACAACAATTCATAAAAACTGGCTCACCGAAGAATGTAAGCAGCCGTTGCCACAAAATCTCCTCCATCAGCAACAAGGACAGCATCAGATGGAAGCAGTTCCTCAAGTTCCATAAACACTTTCATTGGGTTTAGATGCATCTCGGGTATATCTTCAGCCATCTGTAAAGGAAAGTTTTCTAATTAAGTCCATGAATACACCTGAAAAGCATTAAGTTACAAGTCCACTTCTAATGTTCCTCAACTCTTTTAGCATAGATAAAACAAACATTACATAAAAACAGACATCTGTCAAAAATACAAAACTACTTACTACTAGGCCTCAAATATTCACATCATAGTAAACATTGCCAAAGAATAATACCTTCTTATTTGTTATTTCTTTAGCTTCATCTCTCTCTCTGAGGGTGGAGATCCATTCTGCATCACAAACGTATCCAGCTAAACCAGCTGCAAGGTCTCTCATGAACGTTCCAACATCACCCAGAACAGCAACAGTTGGCTTCCAGAACATGTCAGCATTCTGCAAACACAGCAGTACTTTTACAGAGAGCTCATTTTAAAAGATCACTAAAAAAGGAATGCATGAGTTATGCAAATCTACTGAGGCAAATCAAAAAAGCTAAATCTAATGAATAATCTTCCAGTTTTATAAATATTCCTTCTATGGTTATTTTTTTCATGATCATAAATAGACCTAATGAATGGGTACTTTATCTGTTAAATATTGGACACATGGATAGAAATTGAATGAACTTTTGCCAACACAGTTCACCTTTTTCAAACAACTTGCATTTACTATGTAACTTTCCCAGTGTTTTCACTGCAACACGATTCTTTCTATTAACATATTACCATTAAATACCCTGTTAGATTTAAATGAAAAACAAACCTTGTATAGTTGTTCCTTGTTCCTGTTAATAGCAATAATTTTGGCTTTACGTCCCAGGGTCCTTCCATATGACAGCCTGAAGTCACACACTGAACCAGCCAAGATAATGACATCTGCTTCCTTCAATGCATCACGTCTTCTCTGGCGCATCTGGATGTCACTCTTTGGACCTACATTTAGCAATGAGGTGATCACATTTGTATTTCATTAAATAAACATAGAGTATTATTCAAATGGTCTTTGCACAGGCATTTAAAAGTATCTAATATTCTAAAGATTTTATGGGTAGTATAGAAAGAAAGAGAAAATCAAAATTAAAACCAATTAACACCAATTTTTCCTACCTAAAAGCCCACGGGACATGCCTCCAAGGAAGCAAGGAATCCCAAGGGTTTTCAAAGAACGCTGTAGATCTTCAGCAGGCGTTGGTGGGAGAGTTGCCTGACTTCCAAGCAGAATAACTGGCTTCTTTGCCTTGGAAACTATTGACACACACTTCTGAACTGTAAATCCGTGTACAAACATGAGTTAAAACTCAGACATCATATGTATATGTTGAAGCAGAAATCAAATAAAACTCATCTTCTAAAGGCAAACTGATAACTCACCCAAATCATGGTTGGCAAAAGGAATGTTAACCCTGAGAGGCTTGGTGTCCTGAGGATCCCATGCTCCGGCAAAGAGATTGTCGAGGTAGTTACCAAGGTACCTGCAAAATAAGCAAATATTCTTTTAAATTAACCTGCCAGAATATATCACTTTTAACCAGTGATATCAAATTCAATTTTTAATGGGATGTTCAATGATCAATAATGATTCAATGTAATTATAATAATGCCATACTGGTATGAGGAAGACATAATGCAAACCAGGTTCACAAAAAAGCAGGAAGGTGAGATATATTCATGGACTAACACAAAATTATGAGGGAGGAATCATCATTGAAGACTTTCAATATTAAATTCCACAAGCTGAAAAAATCCCTAGGCATCTCATAAAAAATAGAATAAGATGCAGTGGAAGAAAGAGCAAAACCATACCCGAGGATGTAAATTATTCAGCAGGGGTGTAATTATCATGGCCACAGTAAGAAGTGTTGGCAACTCCAACTGACATTGAAAATTTAATCCAAAATAGCTTAACTGGTCTAAACTGGTTACAAATACTGCCACATACAATGTTTAAATTCTGACCAGATGATGATGAAATTTTTTTTAAATCTAAACTGAACTTGATATTTACAAAGGATTATTGGTGTGCCATTGTTTATGCTCACAGGGCACTCGCCCACAAGTGGTAACTTTAAATGTGTCATCCTAAGAGTCTCTTATCTAATAGTTTTTTCCTTTCTCACTCACTCCCTCACTCACTCACTCACTCACTCACTCACTCACTCACTCACTCACTCACTCACTCACTCACTCACTCACTCACACATGCCCAGTAAGTTGAAAGGAGACTTGATGAAGCCTCATGTTCATTTCATAGTAAACTAAGGTAAACTCCCCCTCTCTCTCTCATCCCTGGTGTAGGGGTAAAGGGTGAAGTAAGGGATAGGGGGATATGGACAAACTAAGGTTACAATTCAGTATAATCTTCATGTATAAGTTGGCATCACATTATGGCACGAATGTTAGTTTTCAATCTATACTTAATATCCATTATAACATATCCAACATCACATTATGACATGAATACTAGTGTTCAATTCATATTTGATATCCATTTAACACCTCTCTCCATTGCTAGAGTCTCCTTTAAATGCACTTCAGTCCAACCATAAAATCCAAAAATATCACAGGAAAAAATCTTGCTACGCATCACCTACCAGTTCACAATCTTCTGCATGAAGGACTTGCCCTCTCCCTTGACACCAATCTCCTTTGCAACCATGTGGTATGGATACAACACATCAATGGGAAATTCAATAAACACTGGACCTGGAAATACATATGAGGGAAACTATATGAAAATATCTAAACTGAGAAGGAATCTATGTTGAAGACTGAAATAATATTTTAAGAACATAAAGAAAATGAAAATGAAGAATAATTGGGAAAGGCAGAAGGAGACATACCTCTTTCCCGCAAGATCCTTACCTGGTGTTCCACTCTGGGCCTCCTGCAAAGCTCGCCTGACGACGGGCACAATATCTCGTACTGAGGTGACAGTTGCACAGTACTTGCACAGAGGCTTAAAGAGCGACATCTGATCTATATCCTGAAGAGCTCCTCGACCCTTCAAGATAGAGGCAGCAGCTCCACCTATTAAAGGAAATATACATGAATTTGTGAGTATAGAAATACAGAAACTCTTAAAAGTTAAAAAACAGGATAGGTTCCAGGTGCTTGTCTCTAAGTCCAAATGTCTATAAAATTATCATAACTCTTGTCAGTAATGCATACTGTACACTGCTTTGTAACAATAAAACAATCAACAAAATTAATTAACTAAAAAAATGGTTATTCAAACATTTACATTCCAGTAACACTCAACTATTTCTGAACCATGATAATGATGAAAAATAAGATATAAAATTAGAGATTTTTTTTTTTTTTTTTTTTTTTTTTTATAATAAAGATAAACACAATATTCACTCTTTAATTTCCTTATGACCACAGATGAATTATGCAGTATAAGAAATCATACCAATTTTGGAAGCTTATGACATTCAAGGAAGCCTGATATTAATAAATGGCAAACTATGTAAATGACATAACCTGATTTGGAAATTCATAATGAATTATAGATAAGTATAGTTAAGAAAATAAATCTAATGTTCAAATATGTAATTTTCAATGAATCTGCAGTATACATGGCACTTTACATCTATGGCACAGGATAAATTGATAGACTGCTATTGTAAAACCTAAAATGATTTACAACTAGTTAAGACCTATTTACAAAGACATTCACTCAACATTTTCATTAAAACAAATGTCAGATAAGAATATTAAATATAATGTTATATTTCACTCAAATTAATGCATAAAACAATATTTTACCAATTAGCAGAACAGGACTCTCTGCCATCTGAGCATTCTTTACAGCTGTAACAGTATTGGTGAGTCCAGGACCAGCGGTAACAGCTGCTACCCCAACCGTGCCAGACATACGGGCAACAGCATCAGCAGCAAATACTGTTGAAACCTGTAATGGAAAGGCATCAAAATATATAAATAACTTTCCAATGTACCTTCTTCATTGTCCTAATACAATGAAAAAAGAGATTTTATGTTAACTATTCCTAAACTTTCGCTTCACTATCTTTACTGAAGCATGACTCAACTTACCTCATGCCGTGTGTCGACGATGCGTATTCCAAGCTTTTCTGATGCAACAAGAATGGGCGAGATGTGGCCACCAGGTAAAGTAAAGATGTAGCGTATTCCATGGGATTTTAAAACTTCTGCCACAAGTTCACCTCCATGGCGTTTACTCTCTTTATCAACCTAAAACAACAAAATTACTTAATGATACTGTATTTCACATGGAAGATTAAAAGGCAAGCATATCTAAAAGGGAGAACAGGTCAAAATCTACCGGTTTAAGATTCATACCTCTGTTATCTTATACACATAAATTTTCAATTATTCATATTTTCTCTCTTATTATATAAAAATCTAAGACTCTGAACGTACAAAATTTCCGCAAAACAAATCATCTATAAGTCTTAATGTATCATCAGGCCACCTTAACACTGAAAGGATGCACTTTCTGATACAGTAATTCATTAATCTGCTGATACCTCATTGCTGCACGAGATCTTACAATAGCTCATCGCTTAAGGGTTAAAACGATGAAAAACCAATCAATTCAAAGACGTCTACAACTAGAAATCAGCCCTTCACCATCAACCAACCTTGTGCGTCCAGATGAAAGGGAGGTGGAAGTAAGAGAGTATCGCTCCAATGCCGAACCCTATCACAGTCGTAGATGTGAAAAGGGTAATGTAGGCTATCATCTGGTCATCCATCTTGACTCTTGTAAAAGTGCTAAAGTAATCACTCATGCTGAAAGAATATACGAAGTAAGCATGAGGCAGAAAAATGAATAATACCCAAAGAGTAAGTTATAAATATTCTTGATACGTTTTCTAGGTTGAATTATTTATCTGCACTTCCTTTCTTAATTGATGAACTGATGCTCAATAAATAAAAGGAGTGTTTACTTCAATGTCTTTAAATAAAAGAGTAAAATCTACTGCAACTAAAAGTTACCCTTCAAATGCAATATCTTTCTCATGTCTATATCAAATCATTTAACCAAAACAGGAAAAAAAAAGGAAAAAAAAATGTGTATATGTATATATATATATATATATATATATATATATATATATATGTATATATGTATATATATATGTATATATATATATATATATATATATATATATATATATATATATATATATATATATAATGAAAACTCCTTTTTCTCTACACACACACAACTAGCAAAAATTGACGTTTCCTGTTAGAAAAACAAATTGTCATTTGAAAGAAGTGGCAACACCCAATACAAGTGAAAGAAAATGGCCAAGAAGAAAAAAAGAAACTTTACTATCCACCCCAACTAAATGCTAAAGATGTTTACTCTGTACATACTACACTGAAAACTGTGACTTTAGATGCCATCTTATCACTTTCACTCAGTAAGTTGTTTATCTCTGTATAAAAGGTGTTACCAATTTCTGTTACTCAATATTTCCACTTTTTCTGCAGAAACATCAACTGATGCAAACTGTGTACAATTGTGGGAAATCATATTAGTCATGAAGACAGAATAAATACCAAATTAGCAGGAAATCACACCACAAATCAAACAGTTAGTTCATATTAATGGGGCTGCTAGACAATACTTTGTGGACAAGCTCTACCTATTCTAGTAGTAGTCCAAGAAATCTCAAAGGCATAAAGTTTTACTATCACATAATAAATATTATATAAAAAAAGCTGTTACAAAGCATTCTGAAATAAAAAAAAGAAAGAAAAATATAAATATCACTGTTCTACAAACCAAACACATGAAGGCACTTCTGTGGATCAAGAACCAGGGACCTCCCCATGCTGATTGAAAGTTCACTGAGATAAGATATGTTTTATTTTTATCTAGCTTCTCCCCAGTCCAGATAATGGCCAAGCATTCATTGATGCTTATAAAGATAGCTCCATACCATACAGAAAGTAATCATAGTAAAGAACAAATACATTATTTGAGTATGGTCCTTAAATGAGAATATATTCTTATAAGGCACTGCAGATTACTTCAATAATGCAATTTTTCTTGTTTCTGGCCCTTCCATACTCAAATAAAACAATATCTGCCTTCTCATAATCTATGCCTACAGGGTCTTTACAAGTGGGAATTTTTCCTCTTAATTACGTTTATTATGTTCCATCCAAATGATGGTTGACATAAAATCTAACATCCAAGACAATAGTGGCACACTGTCAAGTATTTGCCATATGCAAAGGCCAACACACCTTCATTGCTTACTAACACTGTTTTTCACATTAAAGTTTTGACTGGCTATTTAATTGCCATTAATCATCCAAGGGTTCTACAAGTTCAATCTCGCCTGAATATGTGTGTTGGAGATTTATTTGAAAGCCAATGGCAATGGGGGCATTGTTGATTAGTGTGAGGTTAGTGGTATACCAGTGGGAATCTTCTTATTAATTATCAAAAATTCTGATCCAAACAGAGTAAATACAAATAAGTAATTCTGATTTTTTTTTTTCAATTATCTACTACAATCACTTGAGGTTAGAACATAGACAGACACACACTAAAACCATCTTTTCAAAATTACATCTCAGCTGATGGAGTGATCTATTCTTTCTGTTTAGCCTGACGAATACCTTTCTGGAAAGATAAACCTTGCAGTGATAGGGAACACCTAAATAATGACATTCATGCATATATGCCCCTAATCAGTATGTCTGGATAAAGACTTTTTTAACTGTTTTTGACTATATATTTAACAGTCTTTGACTATATCTTCAAAAATGAAAAAAAAATGAAAAAAAAATAGGCTAAATACAATTCTTGCACTGCGCAGATATTATCATTCATATCTTTTTCTACTGCAATTTTCAATAATTTTTCCTTTCTTCTGTATAGGCCTTTTAGCCATATCTTTCAAGCTTAGTGGCTTATGAAAAACTAATAACCAAAATTCCATTAAGCAGCAACGTCATCAATGCAAAAATGATAAAACATATAATAGTACTTCTATGGTACCCGACTAGAAAGTAAAAATAACAAACTACTAGGTCTTGGAAAAATACAAATAACTAATCTTTATATCAATCTATGATTTTTAAATTTTTTACAAATATAAAAAAGAAAAACATCTACTTACACTTTCAGTAATTTTCAAGTAACTGAAAAGGAAATTAGTAAGCAGATTCCAGTTGAAAAGTACAAGTTATCAACTGTCATTCAACTATTTCAATTGCAACACAGCAATTATTCTGATTAGCTTGGAGAAATATGAAGGAAAAGCTTCACAAAATGCTTGGGAATTTTCCTAAGACTAAGGGGATGCCACAGTGACCTTTTGAGCACTGACAGTAATGCATGTAGCAGATAAAGAATATAAAAAAATATGCCACACTGTTGTCATGCTTTTGATTTCTCTAATCAATGAAAATATGTAGGAAGTTTGAATTTTTACAGTATTCCGTTTTGAAACAATGAGCAGTCTCTTGTAAATTTATTATCGGTAGAAAAGAGAAAATAGTAGATACCTCAAACTGGTTATAACAAATACTATTGCTCTTCTCAATTTCATGTTATAAAAATCTTAAACATGAAGTGAAATATTATGCAGAAGAGAGAAAAAAAAAAAAAAGAAATGCCAAAATAAGAATAAAAAACATGTGTTCCTTTGGCTAGGATCACCAGATCCAAACTGTTTTTTTGTGTATTTGTTTGTTGTTTGAGACCCATTACAGTGCCACAAAAAAGTGGCCTGACAGCTTCTACTTGACCATAAAAAAATGTAACCATACGACATCAGCAGGAATTCATCTACTCTTCAATTCCCTTTATTTATTTCCCTCAATGTAAATGTTAAGAAGACGCCTCTCTGAAACTTGCCTCCCAGTGAATGACTTGACCTCTACATCTGTTGGCACTCTAGCAAACTTCCATTACATATAGAAGGATTTGTCTGATTTGCAATCAAAT
>NC_061830.1:40513617-40516117 GCF_019202785.1 Penaeus chinensis
TTGTGTGTGTGTAATTAGAAAATGCTTTGGGATTTAGCTCCTATAAAAGCAAGTTGCACTAAACCCATAAGCTGGAGACGAACCACAAAAGTGAGTTGCAGATAAATAAGAATAGTAAATATACATACACGATAAACTACACTCGTATCACTCAAACTCTACCTATAATATGTGAAAATTTATGGGCGTCCCCTCCACATTCAAGGGTAATTTAAACTCCAAGAGGCTTTAAGTAATGGGCGTCACATGTAAGGCAGCATCGGGAGCCATAAATTCCGGCAGGTGAAGAGGCTGGGTGACTTATTTCCCCTCAAAATTAAGGGCAGAATCGTGGCTTCAGTTGATTTCCACAACAGTTTTATCGGGTGTTCATCAATTAAGGATGATTGATACCAAATTGATGTCAGAAGTGTAGGTTTTGTGTAAAATAGTATATTGTATACTTGTATGGAACTTCTTTTCTTGTGGCTTATCGAGAAGCAGAATCGGCAGTAAAATTTATAGTAATATATTAGTGGGGAGAATTTGAGATTTCCGTGAAGAGTGTGTTGGTAAAAAAAGACAATATAGTTTTGTTTATGTGTGTGTTAATTTTCAGACAATTAGTATGCTGTTATTAATCATGTTAATTAATTTACCCATTCTGTAGTTTTTAGTGTGGTCCTTGCCATGTTTTCATAAAATTAAGTGGAGTAAGAGTATCAGTTGTGTTTGTGTTTATTATAACATTCGTGATAATAAAAACATTATTTTTGTGGTGATTTTTTTTGTGTAATTATTATGATTTTATCATTTTCATTATCAACAACATCATTATTCTAGTTAGTAATATTCATAGTATTCATGTATTTCTGATGAAGATATAATCGAAATCAGTCAAATACATCTCCTGTATTGTGAAGATATTTATTCTCATTCATACCTTTTCTACATTTGTCAACATGAATACAGTTGATATTCAGAGTATTTTTTGCTATCATTATAAATTTTTCTTCATGCCTAACATGTTTAAAGGAACTTCTACATTATTGCTCATAGTAAAACTCATTCTTTATTATTATAACCATTCAACATTTGAGTGGATTACTCTGCTGTGTATTAAAGCAAACATTAAGTTTTCTATTACTGTCATTCAGTATCAGTAATTCAGGAAGAAACCAGTAACAATAAAACAACTGATACTGCATCATATAAGATTAAGAAATTTGATAAGGCATGGAATAAAATCAGAGAAAGATTTCAGGCATTAGAGAATAAATGAAATAAGTTCTAGTTTTTTATGTACAGAAATGGAATTTGCTTACTTTGGGGTTTTAATCGTCTTGCATTGATGGAGATTAGTTCCAGTATTGTGAAATATTGGTTAGAGTGTTCGATAGTATTATTCATTGCATGGGGTCTTTCGTTAGAAATTATCAATATGTTATATTTTATTATTATGATTTATTATACTTTGTTAAATATTTTACATTAAGCCATATGTCAAATTCTTGATAATCATACCATAGATAAGAATAATAGGAAAGCACATACATTTACTGTATTTTCTGATTTACAGAAGTGTTGATTTAATTTTTGTTGGCCCTAATAAAGTTTTATTGTTACATACAGAAGTTGTGTTTGATTCTTCCACACCATCACAAGGCAAAGTAGAAGATCCGAGCTTTAGAACTTTAAGAGAGAGACAGATATAACCACCTTCGTTTGAACTCCCATCCCTCCATAAAGAATGATGACGATGGAAGGCCTTATGCAACAAGATATTGCAATGTGGAATGTGTTATGATAACTTACTGGAGGTTTTATGGTAAGCAATGAAGGAATATATTAGAAGAAAATATCTTTTGAATGGTTATTTTAGAAAGTGTTATGGTAAATTACAGTAAAGTATGTCATAAACAATGAAAGAGTAATGAAATATTAGAAGAAATTATCTATAAGTATAACAAGAGAAATAGAATGAGGCAAATAGGAAAGGACTTTGAAAGGAGCTTTACTTCATTAGTTATATGAGGTGATGATATTATTGTAAATTTTATAAACATAGCTTATTCCTTTTTTTCTTTTATTTTATACATATTTGAGAAAAAAATAAATAACCTTAGTCCACTTTTATATGTAGTGGATCAGAAAAAAATATGACTTTATAATCAGTTTGCACATTTTAGTAGTTTACAACACCATTTTTTGCCAGTTTATTAGAAAATAGAAAATACTTTGATTTTAATTAGGTAAATTATATTAGTAATATATAATCTTTCCTTTAATGCCTAACAGCATCCGACAATTTTACTGCTAAATAATGATATTGTAGTGCCCAAATTCTGTTGTTCCCTCACAGAAAATTAATACTTGCTGAAGAGATATCATTAAGTGTTATAGAGATATATACTGTCTTGCTAGATTGATAAAATACTTAAAAGTATTAAAATTTAGTTCACACACACACACACACACACACACACACACACACACACACACACACACACACACACACACA
>NC_061830.1:40531117-40533617 GCF_019202785.1 Penaeus chinensis
TCTCTCCCTCTCTCTCTCTCTCTCTCTCTCTCTCTCTCTCTCTCTCTCTCTCTCTCTCTCTCTCTCTCTCTCTCTCTCTCTCTCTCTCTCTCTCTCTCTCTCTCCCCCTCCCTCCCTCTCTCCCTCTCTCCCTCTCTCCCTCTCTCCCTCTCTCCCTCTCTCCCTCTCTCCCTCCCTCCCTCCCTCCCTTCTAGCTTTTCCCCTTCTCTGGCTTGTCATACTACACGGAGACCAGACTAAAGAACTACAGATATGAAATCCTGAAAATTGGCCTCTAATCCTCCCGCAACATATCGGAATATTATTTCTTTGGTGACGAAGGTTAATTCTTATCGAGATTAATTTGCGGGACACTCTGATCGAGGCATTTGCCTAAAAATCCCGATAAAGCAGTCTTGATTGACAGCAACCGGTTTTCAGAACGAGTGTACGCTCTACAGATGAGCGTTTATGTTCAAAATTACCCAAGGTCATCGTTTTGTGTTGAAAATTAGCATTACAGCTGTTAGCCAGGGTATAGTAATTGGTGATTTTAAAGTGGTAGTGGTGATCACTGAACACTAAATTGAATTTTAGATATTATTTTTGAATGTGAAAATATATATAAAGAAGGGTATCTCTCTCTCTCTCTCTCTCTCTCTCTCTCTCTCTCTCTCTCTCTCTCTCTCTCTCTCTCTCTCTCTCTCTCTCTCTCTCTCTCTCTCTGTCTCTGTCTCTGTCTCTCTCTCTGTCTCTCTCTCTCTCTCTCTCTCTCTCTCTCTCTCTCTCTCTCTCTCTCTCTCTCTCTCTCTCTCTCTCTCTCTCTCTCTCTCTCTCTCTCTCTCTCTCTCCCCTCCCTCCCTCCCTCCCTCCCTCCCTTTCTCCTATCCCCTTTCCCTCCTCTTCCTTACTCTCCCTTTCTCTCTCTCCTATCCCCTCTCCCTCCCTCCCTCTTTCTTACACTTGTGCCAGTAGCTTGTTGAATGTTGGACCAGAGCTATACAAGCGCTGTGTTGAACACTTGCTATGCAAATATTTTCATTTGCCTTGAATGTAGTATGATTAAAACACATCTGTTTGGGGTCTGTTTGCCCATGGAACGTGCACTTTCGATCACCTTATATATTTTTTTCGTATTGAGGGAATTAAATGAAGGAATGGGAATGTGGTGATGAGAATAATGATGATTATGGAGTTGTTTGATAGAAATGCTGATGTCTGAAATAGTATAGCGTAGATATGGGTAATGATTGTATTTTACGGTGGTTGTAACTAATAGTTCTGATGCTCGTAGTAATGATATTGATCGGAAATGATTATTGTAAGGACATGATCAGTATAAAGATAATGGTAATGTGAAGAAGACAAGAATACATAAACACTGATAGTGGATAATGATATTGGTTGTAGTATGCATTATTCCTGTTAATTGATATGCAGTGATGATCTTAGGTAAATGACCACTATTATTGTCCGCTAATTCGTATCTACAGGCGAGTAATTTTCATCCTAACTCAAGCCTTAGTATTAAATAGACACTTCGGTAATGTGTCGTCTCATGGCATGTAGACCCAAGGTTTATTTATACGGTTTGCACTTGTGTAAGCAAAGGTCCACCCTTCCTAATCAGTAGCAGTGACTGATTTGAATGCATGGTTGAGTTGATGTTCCCGTGCATGGTTGTTAACGAAATGGCAAGTAGCTGAAGATATTGTAAAATATATGTGTCCCATATGTCAGTGCTGTAGACATTTAGGATGCACGTCCAGATTGGGGTAATGAAATGAAAGGTGTGTGAACCAGCAGGGATGCTCTTAACATTGGTAGTAATTACAGCTATAGCCAGTCTCAAAACAAGTGGTAACATTTTCCTGGAAGTCCATTATCTCGCTCAGTGACATCGGCTTCATATTTCTTTAATGATTAATTACAGTTATTATTTATAGAGGGAATGTGAGTGCGTTATCCTCCCTTGAGAACAACATCACCTGTGGCAGAGCAAGGCAGGGCAGAATACCTGGCTTACACGTCACAGGCGGTCTAAGCAAAGGCTCTTTGTCGGCGATAAGGCTGAAGTAGGAGGGAGTGGAGAGGGGGGATGATAAGAGAACTAGTGCAAAGAGGGAAAAAAAAAAAAATCGAAGTGAACAAAGAAGAGAGGAGGAAAAGTTGGTAGGGACGTATGTGACAGGGAAAGGAGGTAGGGGTTATAGAGGAGTTTTCGATCTGTGGAGGGGGGGGGGGGGATGTCACGACGCGAGGTGCTCAAGGATTAGGGGGTCGGAGGTTGGGGGTGTTGCCCTTAGTCATCGTCCGGGCGCCCTCGCCGGTGGTGGTCGCCCCCTTGGTTCTCTGCGCCCGCCCACGCCACGTCACAGCCCCAGTGCGGACGTCTGCAGGCCCGATTTGCAATCTTTCACGCATACGCCGCTCACACAGCAACAGTAAGTAGGCAGACGGGAGGAAGGGATGGGGACGAGTGCTCCTATTGTGAAGATGATGGGAAGTTGGGGGGAAATGG
>NC_061830.1:40553617-40556117 GCF_019202785.1 Penaeus chinensis
ATCATTATCATCATCATTATCATCATCATCATCATCATCATCATCATCATCATCACTATCATCATCATCATCACTATCACGATCACTATTGCCATTATTATCAAAAGTGTTGTTATTGTTGCCATTATTATTATTTCTAGTCGCACTAATAGTGTTGTAGAATGTTTGTTCACTTAATAGATCTATTTCTAGACTTTCCGTAACCGTGTAAGGGTGAACAACCTAGAGCCCGTGTATGCACTTGTATTTAAGAGTCTTATCAGGTGCATTTGCAGGTGTCGGCTATTATTCCCTGTCATACGCGAGTCATATATATCAGGTGTTGTGGGATCGATGTTCGTACAGATGGTAGAGTTGAATTTTGCTCTAGTGTTATTTAGGTTTCGATATTTCTGTGACAGCATGTTAGATCTATGTCCTCGTTCCTTTTTTTTTCGTCTAACTGCGCCATTTGGTCTTTTCCTTCCTTTGTTTCTTTCCCTTCCTTTACCCATTCGTTTTATCGGTTTCTCGTTTCTCACAATTCTTCCTTGCGTATCTTCATTTGTTTCTCCATTCCCTTCCTTTTGCTTTCTGTCCCCTCTTCTTTGTTGATATTCTTTCTTTTTTTCCATTCCTCTTCTCTCTTTCCTTCCTCTCATCCCTTCATCCCTTCCTCTGATCCCTTTCCCTCTCCTTTCTATCTCGAAATTTCCTCTCTTGCATTAGCTCCATGTTCTGTCTCGCCTTTTCAGGGATTTTTTTATTTCACTATTTATATTGATCTCTATGACTTCTAGAGGCTTCATTCCGATGTTGTGTTGGTGTTTGTATTTTCTTTAAATCCGAAGTATTCTTTAGTTTTTTTGTTTTTTGTTTTGTTTTTCTCAACCTTTATTAATTCAGGATTTATCAGTCTTCGTCGCCGAGAGAGATCAGCAGGCTCCTTGCGTCATTCGGGCCTTATTAAAAGCCTCGCATTCCGATATGAGACGCGGCCTTTCGCAATACGGTTTCGCGCCGCCCACGACCCTCTCAACGCTTCGCTGCGATTCGGTAATCCGACGTTTACGAAGGGCGGCATTTGTTATAGGCTGGTGTTCGAAGGGCGGATTGTCTTCATCGCTAAGGATTTTTTTTGTTTTTTTGTAAATGATAAAGGATAAAGGGAAGGTATGGAATGCAGATGCAGGTGTGTGTGTGTGTGTGTGTGTGTGTGTGTGTGTGTGTGTGTGTGTGTGTGTGTGTGTGTGTGTGTGTGTGCGCGCGTGTGCGTGCGTGTGATTCTGCATGCGCGTATTATATGTCTTTGTAGATGTGGCAGTGGGTAGTATGAGAATAACAGGTGTGCCGTCTGTTTTTTTCGGCTTCTTCTCCCAATCGTATTTATATCCCAATCTTTAGATAAAGAGTTGACCGTGACCTTCAGCACAGAGTCATACCAGGTCCCTCTGACAGCTGGCCATGAGTGTTTGATGACGCCTTTGGGAATCGGGAGATATCAGATAAGGGAGGATTAGTGAGTTAGTGTAACCTGCAGCTGGGCCACACTTTTCGGGGCCTCTGTCTGTCTCTATGCTCGGGGACTTCTGCCCGAATTAGCCCGGGATAGGTCTACGGTATATTGGATACGATAACCCGGAGTCTTGTGAAGGGATTATTGTTTATTACTTTAGCCGGACAGAGAGTCATCGTTTGGGTCGCGTTTTGTTTATTTGTTGGTTGATTTGTCTGTTAAGCGAGTTGTCACCGGGACTACGCGAGAAATTGCGGGCGGATTGTGCCTAAAATGTCCTGTAGGTTTGGGCTGGCCGTCGGAGAGGGTCGGTAAGCCACGCTGGATCATCGTCCCGACTAAAATTGAAATTAGAAGTTTATTAACATAGGCTGGGATCACGGGTGACTTGTTATTATTGTCACCTCTTCTGTGTGATTTTACTTCATGAGATTAATTTGTAGGTCTATCCTGATCCGCGCAGGAAATTGGGCTTATGAAAGTATTGTTTGTAGACTTTTGTCTCTCTCTCTCTCTCTCTCTCTCTCTCTCTCTCTCTCTCTCTCTCTCTCTCTCTCTCTCTCTCTCTCTCTCTCTCTCTCTTTCACTTTCTCTCTCTGCATATTATATTCCATTATATACATAAATGCACACATGCACATGTTTACATACATAAATATGCATGCATACATCGATTCGCACGTAGATGTAAATATACCTTACATGAAATTGGCTTTTAAGTCACCGCAGTGATAAAAGATTACATTAACTGATAAAAGGTGTTACAGACGTGTTACACAACTATAGAAGTGTGAAAAAAGGAGAGTGAGACGGAAGGTATCTAGGAAAATTTGTTGCACAAATTTGATTCTTCTTTTTCTTTGATATTATGGTCTTAAATAATCATCAAGATTAGTCTTCTAAGTCGTGTGTGGAGTCTCATTTCTTGCGGGAATTCCTTGCAAGCCGGGATCACAGCAGCAATTAGTGTAAAGCATAGCAGTTGAACTACATAATTGTTTGTAC
>NC_061830.1:40561117-40563617 GCF_019202785.1 Penaeus chinensis
CCCAGTGACCGAGTGAGGCCGCCGGTCTCGCGATCCTTATCTCCGCCGCTCAGGACTTTCCCTTTGAAGTCAGCAGATTCCTTTCGGCGAGCGAGCGATAGGTGCGGGTGTCCTTAACGCCCCTCCTTCGCCTCCTCCGGGTTTTTTTCATTCTTTTGTTGTCATCGTGTGTTTAATCCTTGTGTTGTTGTTTTTTTCGTCAGCAACGGTATCTTCTCGTTCTCTTTTCTTTCTTTTCGTTTTTCGTCTTCTTGTTCTCCTTGTCGTTCTCCTTCTTCTTCTTCTTCTTCTCGTTTTACTTCTTCCTTATCTACTTATCTACTCCTTCTCCTCCTTCTTGCTCTCTCTCTCTCATTCTTCTCCTTTTTTTCTTCCCCTTTCTCCGTTTCCTCTTCCTCATCTTCCTCATCTTACACCACCTCCTCCTCCTTCTCCCTCTTCTCCTTTTCATTCTCCTTCGTCTCCTCCTCCATCTCCCGCTCCCGCTCCTTCTTCTCGTCTTCGTCCTCCCCCTTCTCTTCTTCATCTTTCTCCTCCTCCTCCTCCTCCTCCTCCTCCCCCTCCCCCTCCGTCTCCTTCTCCTGTTCGTCATTATTTTCAACTTTATCTTTCTTCTTCTCGCCTCCTATCTCTACCTCTTTCCCTTTCTCCGTGTCCCCTTTCTTCCTCCGCTTCCTTTTCCTTTTCCCCTGCCCTTCTTCCACCTTCTCCTCCTTCTCATACCAAGTCCCTCGCTCATCATCTTTCTACTGCTCCTTCTCCCCCTTCTTCTCCTCCTCCTCCTGCTCCTTCTTCTCCTTCTTCTCCTTCTTCACCTTCTCCTCCTCCTCCTCCTCCTCCTCCTCCTCCTCCTCCTCCTCCTCCTCCTCCTCCTCCTCCTCCTCCTCCTCCCTCTCCTTTCTCTTCCATTCCTTCTTGCTCGAAGGAAGAAGAAGAGAAAGAGGGGTACGAAATGAGAAGATGGAAAACAAGTCCTTAAAAAAAAAAAAAGGGAGAGAAATCCAGTCAGTTAACGGGAGATGCTTTGTGTAATAGCAAGATGAACACGTGACTAAAGTGAATATCTTAAGCGGAAGTCTGCCAAGTCGGGTTGTAACGGACCTCAAGGCTGTAGAGAGGCAAACGAGGCAAGCGAGGCAAGGAGGGGGGGGGCTAGCTGAGAGAGAGAGAGAGAGAGAGAGAGAGAGAGAGAGAGAGAGAGAGAGAGAGAGAGAGAGAGAGAGAGAGAGAGAGAGAGAGAGAGAGAGATGGGGGGGGAGGGAGGGGGGGGAGAAAGAGAGGGAGAAGGAAAAGGAGAGGGAGAAGAAGAGGAAAAAGGGAGGGAAAGAGAGAGAGGGAGAGGGAGAAGAGTGAGAGAAATAGTCGTTTTAGGAAGAGGAATGGATGGAGAGAAGGAAGAAGAGAGAGGTTTTGTCATCATCTTACGGTGATCTACTCTATATAAGAATTGAAATAACGGTATTAAAAGTAGTTATCGGAGGTTGTAGCTTGCATTCTCTCGTTTGCCGCAAGCACACCTGATAAGCGATATAAAATAAACGAAAATGGGATTCCAGTAGTTCTAAGCAGAAGAGGGGATGCATCGTCTTCGTGACTGCGGCGAGGTCTTAAGAATCGTGAATTGCGGAGAGGAGAGAGTGGTTAGTGACCGGCGAGGTGGGAGGGGACGTGGCTGCTGGGGGACGAGGCGGGGAGGGCGCGAAAGGGGAGCGAGGGAGGGAGGGAGGGAAGGAGGGAGGGAGTGTTGAATCCCATTCCTATATAGCACAGGATCCTCATTTCGGGTTTCGTCTTACCACTTGCGGTACTAGTGGAAGTGGGTCACGGACGCTGTAGAGCTGCGAGGGGATTGGGGATTGAGGAGGGGGGGGGGGGGAGGCACACATCACACCAGAGGCGCTAGAAGTGGGGCACATCATGCTACGGGGTTTATCGAGAAACTGTTCTGGGGAGGGCTAGCGGCACGGATGTGTGTCAACGGCGTCGTAGGTAAAAATAATTGAGAAATGGACTTATTATTGATTGGAGGAAAATTACAAAGCAATTGTGTTTTTCAACTTCGTGAGTGACGCAGAGGTTCCACTATCCCCCAGGTCTGCGGATGAGACTTTAGACACAGAAGTCAGCAAGGTTCAGTCACGTGGCACGGGGCCAAGTAGATAGCAACCATATACGAAGGTCAGCCGTTGGCGTCGGCTGTTTGCGAGAGCGGACAAGGGCCAGGCCGTTTGCCGTTTACTGTCAGTCAACCAGGTTAAAGGTACAGGTAGCAGAACGTTTCTGTCGTGTGCGTGCGTGCATGGAAGCAGCCTAGCCAGCGCTGGAACCTCGTTACCTGGCATACTGACCATTCTAGCTTGTCAAACGGCCTGCAAGCCAAGGTTGCTCTTGCACTCTCTTAACCTGTTGGTCTTGCAACATGTGGAGCGTGAGTGTGGTCCCATTTCTAAATGCCAGAACGAGCGCGCTCCCCTTAGATCGGCGGGATCGTGAGAGCCGA
>NC_061830.1:40567479-40572479 GCF_019202785.1 Penaeus chinensis
GTTATCTGTGGCGGTAATAAAGGCGGTTCTCAGGATGAATGAGCTCTTGTGGAGTTTATTGCGAGATGTGTAAGGGAATATGATAGAATGGGAAGGATTGTCTTTGCAAAATAAGGGGTGTTTGATCCGAGTTCGTTGTATTCCGTTATTCGTTGTTTTGGGTTTGTATGTTACGAGTGAGAATACAGAAGGAATTCTGTATTCTGTAAATATATATATATATATATATATAATATATATATAGATAGATAGATAGATATACATATATATTATTTTTCCTTTTCTTTTCGTTTTTCTTTTTCTTTTTTGTTCTTCTCTGCTGCACTTCGTCTGTACCAGATATCTTCCTGGCGAACTGGATCGGCTCAGATAATTTATTAAAAGACCTTTTATTAATTCAATAACCTGTTTAAAAATATTTTACCAATCCAGAAAACTCATCTAAGCATCTTTTATCAATTCAGATAACCCATTGAAAATATTCCATCAATTCAGATAACCTATTTGAAAATACTTTATCAATTAAACTAAATTCATCATTTCACTTCATCTTATTAAATTCCCTCACAATAACTCCATCCCATTCAGAGGTCATGCAATGTCGGCAAAAGGTCATGCACGGAGTTGGGGAAGGTACGTGGATATTCATGACAATATTCATGACACTCAATTTACCTTCGTCTCCGGGAAAGGTCGACCATCTGCCTCTCCTTCGTCGGGCTGAGATCCTGGCCCTAAATCCTCTTAGGGAAAAGGCTTAGGCTCGACCAAGAACTCCTGCTCCTCCTCTTCCTCCTTCTCCTCCTTCCTCCTTCCAATCCTCCTTCCTTCTTCTTCCTTCTCTTCCTTCTCCTTTTCCTGACTCTCCTCTTCCTTCTCCTTTTCCTGACTCTCCTCTTCCTTCTCCTTTTCGTGACTCTCCTCTTCCTCCTCCTCTTCCTCCTCCTCCTCCTCCTCCTCCTTCCTCCTTCCTTCTTCTTCCTTCTCTTCCTTCTCCTTTTCCTGACTCTCCTCTTCCTTCTCCCTCTCCTCCTCCTCCTCCTCCTCCTACTCCTCCTCCTCCTCCTCCTCCTCCTCCTCCTCATCATCATCATCATCATCATCATCATCATCATCATCATCATCATCATCATCATCATCATCATCATCATCATCCCCATCATCATCATCCTCTTCTTCTTCCTCCTCCTCCTCCACTACCACCACCACCACCTCCTAATCTTCCTCCTCCTCCTCCTCCCACCTCCTCCTCCCCTTCCTCCACCAACACCTTCACAAATTTAACCTAAAATCCAGGCTATTGCAGAGCCAGCAACAGCGGCACGGGATTGAACAACATTATAGATAGATAGATAGATAGATAGATAGATAGATAGATAGATTGATAGATAGATAGATAGATAGATAGATAGATAGATAGATTGATAGATAGATAGATAGATAGATAGATAGATAGATAGATAGAGATAGATAGATAGATAGATAGATAGATAGATAGATAGATAGATAGATAGATAGATAGATAGATAGATAGATAGATAGATAGATAGATAGATAGATAGATAGATAGATAGATAGATAGATAGATAGATAGATAGATAGATAGATAGATAGATAGATTGATAGATAGATAGATAGATAGATAGATAGATAGATAGATAGATAGATTGATAGATAGATAGATAGATAGATTGATAGATAGATTGATAGATAGATAGATAGATAGATAGATTGATAGATAGATAGATAGATTGATAGATAGATAGATAGATAGATAGATAGATAGATAGATAGATTGATAGATAGATAGATAGATAGATAGATAGATAGATTGATAGATAGATAGATAGATAGATAGATAGATTGATAGATAGATTGATAGATAGATAGATAGATAGATAGATAGATAGATAGATAGATTGATAGATAGATAGATAGATATATAGATAGATTGATAGATAGATAGATAGATAGATAGATAGATTGATAGATAGATAGATAGATAGATTGATAGATAGATAGATAGATAGATAGATAGATAGATAGATAGATTGATAGATAGATAGATAGATAGATAGATTGATAGATAGATAGATAGATAGATAGATAGATAGATAGATAGATTGATAGATAGATTGATAGATAGATAGATAGATAGATAGATAGATAGATAGATTGATAGATAGATAGATAGATAGATAGATAGATAGATAGATTGATAGATAGGTAGATAGATAGATAGATAGATAGATAGATTGATTGATTGATAAATAAATCGATAGATTGATAGATAAATAGATAGATAGAATGATTGATAGATTGATAGATAGGTAGATAGATAGATAGACAAATAGATGGATCAATAGATAGATAGATAGATAGAAAACGCTCCAGAGCTATCACCAACCATCTATTATCTATTATTCATATATATTATCTATCATCCGTTCCTAATCACCAGAGCGTCGTTGGCACTAACTAACGAAGAGGAGAAACAGAGATACGAGAATAAAAGCAGGTGAAAAGGAGATAGGGAGATAAGGAGAGGCGATAAACACGGAATATGAATATGAATAAATATAAAGAGAGAGAAAATAGATAAAGTGAGTAGAGAGCAAAAAGAGGAGGAAAATGAATCAACAAATCAGCTGATCTATCTGTTTATCTGTTTATCTATCTATCAACATCCATCGAGGTAAGAAAATGATAATCACGAAGAGGAAAAACAAAATCAGAATAATGATAACAACAATAATAATAATAATAATAATAATGATAATAATAATAACAATGACAATAATGATAATAATAATAATGATGATAATAACAATAATAATAATAATAATAATGATAATGATACTACTACTACTACTACTACTACTTATAATAATCATAATGATAATAATAATAATAATGATAATAATGATATAATTATAATAATGATAACAAACAATGATAATAGAATGATAATAACAAAATAATAATAATCAATAATAACGAAGCCAAACTCGATGAAATATAAAACTCAATTTAACGAAATCCTTACGAACATTTTCCTTCCTCGAAATATATTATTCAACGCGTAAATCTATTTCCTGAGATCGCACAGGAACTCCTTAGATTCGGCAAATTACTGACGGGAAATGACTTAAGCTCTTTTAAGTAACTTGTATGACATTTCTGATCCTAAACGTGAAGGGTTTAAAACCAGCAACAGACAGGGCTGAGGGGGTGGGGGGGTAGGGGGTAGGGGGAAGGTTTAGCTACATGAGTAAGCATGTTGTATTCTGACCCAAAATTACGTTTTCCTACATATCTACGTCTATATCTATATATATTTTTTTTCACTGCATGCCACCAGGTGTAAAAGAATACATGAAAGTTTTATTTCGAAAAAGGGGGGTGGGGGCAATTAAAGTTATATTGCTTTTACTTTCCAGTGGAATTTCTTTAAATCTCTCTTTCTCACATACGTGTACAAACTCTTGCTCTTTCTTTTTTTTCTCTCTCTCTGGTACACACACACACACACACACACACACACACACACACACACACACACACATACATACATATATATATATATATATATATATATACACACATATATGTATATATGTATATGCATATCTATATATACATACATACATGAACACCTTTATGTGTGTGTGTCTTTCTTACTCTCTGGCACATAGACAAAGACCTTCCTCTCCCCCCCCCCCCTGTCTGCCCTCTTCTCTCCCCTCCTCCCCTCCTCTCCCCCCCATTCACCCCTCCTCCTCCTTATGTCTCTTTCTTTATCTTACCTTCCTTTTTCTTCCTATTATTCTGCCCTCTCTCTCTCCTCCTCCTCCTTTCCTCTCCTCCGCCCTCTTTATCTGCTTTCCATTTCTCTTCGTCTCTTTCTTTATCTTACCTTCGTGATTCTCCCTTTCTTTCTGCCCTCTCTCTCCCCTTCCTCTTTATCGCTTTTCTTTCCCCTTCGTCTCTCTCTTTATCTCCCATCCTTTTTTGTTCCCTTTTTCTTCCTTTTTTTTCTTCCTCTTATCCCTCTTTTTCTCCCCACTTTACCTTCCCTTTTTTCTTCCTCTTATTCCACCCTTTTTCTCCCTTTTTCTTCAATATTTTTCTTCCTCTTTTCTCTCCCTATTTTCTTCCTCCTTTATCTTTTTTTTCCCCCTCCCTTTCCTTCCTCTCTTCTCCCTTTCCCCCCTTCCCTTTTCTTTTTTCCCCCTCCCTTTCCTTCCACTCTTCTCCCTTTTCCCCCCTCCCTTTCCTTCCTTTTCCCCCTCCTGCTTTCCCCCTCCCTTTTCTTCCTTTCCCCCTCCTTTTTTCCTCCTCCCTTTCTTTACTCTCTTCTCCCCCTTTTTCCCCCTCCCTTTCCTTCCCTTTCCCCTCCTTCTTTCCTTCCTTTTTCCCCTCTTTCTTTTCCCTCCCTTTCCTTCCCCTTTCCCCCTCCTTTTTTCCTCCTCCCTTTCCCCCCTCTCTTCTCCCCTATTTCCCCTCCCTTTCCTTCCTCTCTCCTCCCTTTCCCCCCCCCTCCTTTTTAGCGCTTCCTCGCGCGTTCCTCCTCCGGCGAGTGAGAAGCGTCGCAGGTGAACCGGATTTCGGATCAACAGGTACGTCACGTGGACAACGGACCGTGAGATCCCGTCGTTCATTCTCTCTTTCCTTGCGGTTTTATTCCTTATTCTTAGTTTTTTTTTTTCTTATATCACTGGGGAAAAAAAAAAAAAAAAAATCGTCGACATTCATTTCCTCTTTGAAGGATAAAAAAAAAGAAGGTTTATCTTCTTCTATATTCCACCGTTTATTCTTTCTTATCTCCTTCTTCTTCTTCTTCTAATAATAATAATAACGATAATATTAATAATAATAACAATGATAATGATAATGATAATATTATTACTAATAATAATGATAATAATAATGATAATAATAATTATAATAATAATATATCAATAATAATAATAAAAACAATAATGATGATGACAATAACA
>NC_061830.1:40577479-40579979 GCF_019202785.1 Penaeus chinensis
AAATCATGAAAATCAAGATAGGAAGACTAGATAATAGAGACAAATAGATGAAATAGGAAATAGAGAAAATCGAAAACAGATAAAAAAGAAAATATAGAAAATAGAAAACAGATGAAAAAGAAAATAGAGAAAACAAAACAAAACAAAAAAATCGAAACGTGACATGGAAAATAGAGAAATTAATGACAAGTAAAATAAAAAAAAAAAAAAAAAAAAAAAACAGACGTTCGTTTTGTAAGCCTGAAGTCTCCCCAAGCAAGGATTTTTGTATTTAATTGTATACTTTATTTTTCTACTGGATTATCTCCTTGTATAACTGTGAATTATCCCCGAGGTTTATTCATGAAACGTTTATCTATTTATCTATCTGTATCTGTTCCTAGTTTTTTATTTATCTGTCTACGTATTTATTATTTATGAATTTATTCGTCTTTCTATCATTTACTTTTACTTTTTTATTTATTTGTTTATTGATATCTGTCTAGTTATCGGTTATTTACTTATTATCTCTATATATCTTTATTTCTATTTTTTGTATATATCTTTCTTAATTACTCATCTATTGTCATTTCTGTATTTTTAGTTTATTTCTCTCTCTCTCTCTCACTTTCTACCTATCTATTTATCTATCTCTTTTTTCTCTCTCCCTCTTTCTTTCTCTCTCTCTCTCTCTCTCTCTCTCTCTCTCTCTCTCTCTCTCTCTCTCTCTCTCTCTCTCTCTCTCTCTCTCTCTCTCTCTCTCTCTCCTCTCTCTCTCTCTCTCTCTCTCTCTCTCTCTCTCTCTCTCTTTCTCTCTTTCTCTCTCTCTCTCTCCTCTCTCTCTCTCTCTCTCTCTCTCTCTCTCTCTCTCTCTCTCTCTCTCCTCTCTCTCTCTCTCTCTCTCTCTCTCTCTCTCTCTCTCTCTCTCTCTCTCTCTCTCTCTCTCTCTCTCTCTCTCTCTTTCTATCTCTCTCTCTCTCTCTCTCTCTCTCTCTCTCTCTCTCTCTCTCTCTCCCTCTCTGTCTCTCTCTCTCTCTCTCTGTCTCTCTCTCTCTCTCTCTCTCTCTCTCTCTCTCTCTCTCTCTCTCTCTCTCTCTCTCTCTCTCTCTCTCTCTCTCTCTCTCACCTCCATTTATCTTCTTATCTTCCCTCTCCATTCATTTATCATAGCCTTTACTCTCCAATTATACCCCTATGGATTTAATTACTAACTTTTTTTGCGAATTCAATTATTTCGCTAAAATAATTCCCTCTCCTTTGGGGAAAACTTACTTAAATGGGCGTTTTTTGCCGTAGATTTTATCCGGTTGAGGTTTATTCACTTTACAGGACTGGCTTTGCGATGAAAAGGCTGATTATCATGAAATTCATGAATATTCAGTGATAATTAATTTATTATATACGTCGATCAAAGGCACATTATGCAATGAGAATAGCTTTTAGTTTTATCTCAATTTTATTTAATCGATGTATGTGTGTGTATATATATATTTCTTTTTTTTTTTATATCCCTCTGCTGGGCGATCTTTTTTCGTGTATATTTGAATAAAAGTGATCGCTATATATTCCTTTTATATTAAATTTTATTACTTTTTTATTTTTATCCGAGATTATACCTCCCCCCTCCCCCCCCCCCCGTTTCTTGTCATTTTCTTTTGTGTTGTGTTTATCAGCATTCTTTCCACTTTTCTTTCTTTGTTAATTATTCTTCCCTTTGTCTCTTCCCTTTTTTCGCAAACTCATTATTTTTTTACTTTTCTCTCATTATCATTATTTTTCTTCGTGTTTCTTATTTTCTCTGTTTCAGTCTTTCTCTCATTTGTTCCTTATTCTCATTCTCATTTCCACCTTTTCTCTTTTTTTCTCTTCCATCATTCTTTCTCTTTTTTCCTCCCTCTTTATCCATTCTTTTCTCTTCTTTTCTTTTCCCTCCTTATTCTTCCATTATTCTCTCTTTTTTCTCTTCCTCATTCGTTTCATTTTATTTATTCACGTTTCTTCCTTGCTATCTTCCCTCGTCCTTTTTCTTCACCCTTCTCTCTCATCTCTTCTCTACCGTTTCTTTTCTTCTCTCTTCTCAATCTCTTCTCTTCTCTCTGTCTCTCTCTATGTCTTTTCCATCTTTTCTTTCCTCTCTGTTTCATCTCTATTCACCCTTTCCGATTCCATCTTTTCTCCTCTTCTCTCCTCTCTTCTCCACCTCTTTCCCCCCTTCCCTCCTCCATCTCCTCTCCATCTCTTCTCTCCTCTCTTCTCTTATTCTTCTCTCCTCTCGTCTCCACCTCTTTCCCCCCTTCCCTCCTCCATCTCCTCTCCATCTCTTCTCTCCTCTCTTCTCTTATTCTTCTCTCCTCTCGTCTCCACCTCTTTCCCCCCTTCCCTCCTCCATCTCCTCTCCATCTCTTCTCTCCTCTCTTCTCTTATTCTTCTCTCCTCTCGTCTCCACCTCTTTCCACCCTTCCCTCCTCCATCTCCTCTCCATCTCTTCTCTCCTCTCTTCTCTTATTCTTCTCTCCTCTCG
>NC_061830.1:40616656-40619156 GCF_019202785.1 Penaeus chinensis
GCGTGCACCCCCCCTCTCGTCTACCCCCCCTTTTGCGTGCACCCCCCTCTCGTCTACCCCCCCTTTTGCGTGCACCCCCCCTCTCGTCTACCCCCCCTTTTGCGTGCACCCCCCTCTCGTCTTCCCCCCCCCCCCCCTTCCGTGAGCGGAAGATCAAACACGGCTGTAAATCGGTATATCAACAGTCCCGAAGCGGTCTGGTTCCTGCCCGTCTTGCGTCCCTATCTCTTTCTTTCTGTTTCTCTACTCTGCTTTTTCTGCTCTGTTTGGTTCTCTTCCTTCTCTGCCTTCTTTATTCTTTTCTCTCTATTACTCTATTCCTTCTCGTCCTTCTCTTCCTCTTGTATGTTATCTGTCCTGCATCCTTCATCTCCCTTGTTCTCTGCCCTCTCTCTCCCCCTCCGCCTTCCTCTCTTTCTTCTCCTTCTCCCTCTCTTCCTCCTCCTCCTCCTCCTTCCTTCTTCCTCCTCCTCTCCCTCTCTTCATTCTCTTCCTCCTCCTCCTTCTTCCTCCTCCTTCCTGTTCCTCCTCCTCCTCTGCCCCTCCTCCTCCTCCTCCTCCTTCTCCTCCTCCTCCTTCTCCTCCCCCTCCCCCCCTTCTCCTTCCTCTCCTCCTCCTCCTCCTCCCCCCCCTTCTCCTTCCTCTCCTCCTCCTCCTCCTCCCCTTTCTCCTTCTCCTCCTTCTCCTCCTCCTCCTCCTCCTCCTCCTCCTCCTCCTCCTCCTCCTCCTCCTCTACCTCCTCCTCCTCCTCTACCTCCTCCTCCTCCTCCTCCTCCTCCTCCTCCTCCTCCTCCTCCCCTCCCCCCTTCTCCTTCCTCTCCTCCTCCTCCACCCTCCTCCTCCTCCTCCTCCTCCTCCTCCTCCTCCTCCTCCTCCTCCTCTTCCACCCTCCTCCTCCTCCTCCTCCTCCTCCTCCTCCTCCTCTGCCCCTCCATCTCCTCCTCCTCCTCCTCCCCCTCCGCCTCCTCCTCCCCCCTCCTCCTCCTCCCCCCTCCGCCTCCTCCTCCCCCATCCGCCTCCTCCTCCTCCTCCTCCTCCTACTCCTCCTATTCCTCCTCCTCCTCCTCCCCCTCCTCCTCCTCCTCCTCCTCCCCCTCCTCTTCGTCCTCCCCCTTCTCCTTCCTCTCCTCCTCCTCCTCCTCCTCCTCCTTCATCGTTCCCCCCCTTCCTCCTCTTTCTTTATCCCCTCTCTGGGAAGTGGGTGGTTGTGAGTGTCAACAAGGCAAGGGAAGACCTTTGTGTACATGTGTTGAAAGTACACACGCGGGCACATGTGCGTAGGCTGTGTATACTGTGTACGCGTGAGAGGAAGATAAAGAGAGAGATCCGGTTGGTACCTTTATTTTATTTATCTATCTATCTTTCTTCCTTTTTTTTTTTTTTTTTTGTTACGGAGAGATTCGATTGGTATCTTTATCGATTTATATATTTATCTTTATCTATTATTATTATTTATTTATTTATTTATTTGTTTGTTTGTTTATTTATTTATTTTCGATTTCCCTTTTCACATCACGAGGGAGTAGAAAGAAAACCGAATTTCAGACACGTAAAATAAAAATAAAACAACAAAAAAACACGAAGTACTTGTTTGATAAAGCGAGGAATCCATTGGCAACAGGCTGTATATTTTGAGAGCTCGGCGGCCTGACTCACCGTGCGATAAGTCATAAGCTGAGTCAATGCGTGAGTCACGAGGAGGATTTAAGGGTTTCGAGGGCGTAGGGCGGCGGGGAATGTGACGTCACAGTTTTGGGCTGACCTTTGACCTTCGGAGATTTGAATAGGTGAGTGTTGGGACGAGATAGAAAGGGTATTTCGGAAGCGATAAGAAGTAAGGTTTGTTTATTTTTTGTTATTTAATTCGTGTTTATCTGTCTATTTTCTTCGTTGGATTTTTAGATCAATTTCGTAACTCGCGATGAGGGATTTATTTATTTGAATTAACTTCGCTTGAGAGACCATTATTACATTGTTCTTAATAATTCCCACGTCTCTGTTTACAGTCTTAATAATCTCGCTCATACCCTAAGCATGCATGTCACTTCCTGTATCTAAAGTAATTTAATACGCTAGTTGTACCTCTGAATCACCCTTAACGTTACGTACGTACAGCTAAGTATTTAAATTTTACTCTGATGAGCTCGTGTGTCAGCGCCATCTTGGGGTAATAAACAGGCGAAGCGGAACTTGGCGCTGGCATTCCCTCCGTAAAACAACAGACGATCGCGTTAATGTAATCAAAGCGTGTTTTTTTTTTTTTTTTTTTTTTTTTTTTTTTTTTTGTAAGGGATCGGGATGCTACTTTCTTTTTCTCTTCTTGTTAAGATTATTTTCTCTTTGTTTTTTTGTTTTTTAGTTTTTGCTCTCTTTTGTTTTTGTCTTTTTTGTTTGTTTATATATATATTTTTTTTTTTTGGGGGGGAGGGGTTATTTGTGATATCTCTTCATTTTTTTTCTCATTATTTTGTGCTCTTGTCTACCCCTTGAACTCATAACG
>NC_061830.1:40624332-40626832 GCF_019202785.1 Penaeus chinensis
TGTGTTGCATGTCCGTGAAAGCTCTTGATTAAAACGATACCTGGCGTAGTCATTTTTCGTGTTTTTGGTCATTTCGATTATTATTTTTCCCTGTTGAAGTCTGGTGTGTTTATAGAAAAATCTAGGCGTTTGTCTGTGCACAGAGAATGCAAGTGCGAAGAATGTTGCAGAGCCAAGCCGAGCGTTTCGAAAGTGTGTGTTCTCTAAGCCCCTCCCTGGCGTTAAGGAGTCGGCATTCAAGGCAAGCGGTTCATTCCGACTGGAACTTCAGGAATTGAACTTGTTAAAGAGAAGGCAAAAAAAACATCGAACATTTCGAGTCTTGAAGCAATGATCACGGCACTAGTTATGCAACGCCAAGAGGACAAATTCGCCTGTTCTCGCTTGACTGCTCTTCTTGTCGGACACGTTCTTCAAGTAGACATGCCTTTTATAGTCCGGATTCGTATCTAGAAACTGCGGCTGTTGTGACGAAGCCTACACAACTGATCGACGTAACAGCCTGGAAAAGTGTCTTTATGTCTGGGAAGGCGTGTGCGTGCCGGAGCAGAAGTCCCTCTCACCGCATCGCTCCCTCTCGCTCCCCCCGTCCGCCCGACAACACGGCTCTGAATGAGATAAACTGCGCGATCTGGCTTTATGCTCAATGTTCTGGCAACTTATGAATCGACTTATGAATCGGAAGCTACGCGGCGAACTTAAGCAGAAGTAGAATGGAAAAGGAAGTGAATGCGGCAGAAGTTGCGAGTGAAAGATATAAAGGATGCGTCGGGGAATTCACTGCCTTATGGTCTCTTGTCATACGTCAATTGATAGTAGCTATAAAGCTGTCATAGAGAGAAACCATATCGTCCATCAGGGGTGACATGACATAGCAGCTAAGCGTTAGACTCAGGGATGGCAAGTGCTGAAAGGAGGAGAGGAGGCGGGTACTGAGAAAGTGATAAGAAAAAGAAAGTAAAAAAAGTGTTGTGCGGGAACTCGTACGTGGTAGCATTGGCAGGGAACCAGGTAGACAAGTTATACAGAGCTATGTGAATACCGCAAGCCCGTGGGTGTGGGTGGTAGAAACTGCGGTCATGGCTGACCCACATCTAACGGTCTTACTTTCATCTGAAGATGGCAAGGTCGGTCTTCCGCTCAGTCACTTAGAGGGCCCTCCCCCTCTCCTGCCCCCCCTCCCCTTCCCTTTCCCTCCTTTGCACCTTTCATTGTTTGTTTAGTCGTGTCTGGGAGTGCTGCTTGCACTCGCAACGACCGCGCGCGACACCGCGTTGCTCTAAGAATGAAGAGAAGATGATGGAATTTATTTTCAGATTTGTTGGCTTTGACCGACTTTTCGTAAACATATGCCATGGAAGAAACGTGGATTTGCTTTTGGAAAAGACCTAGAAATGGCGGTTTTCCTTGACTGAGTTATCTGACTTCCTGAAAGTTATTCTAGCTAGATTTGCAGTTATTTTTTCTTTACTTCAAATGTCCCATAGAAACGTATAACTTCGTGTTTGTCTAACTCTCCTTTTCCTATCTTCCACAGACAGAAAGGATGGACGTGGCTAACTTGAGATCTCGTCTAGCTGCCCATGGCCAAGAGCATCTCCTGCAGTTTTGGGACACCCTGACGGAGGGGCAGAAGAAGACTGTATACAATGACCTCAATGAGTAAGTTCTTTTTTCGCAGATAGTGAAATTTCGATTGTTGTTTGTTTAGATTGTGCCAGATTTTATTTGGCGAAAGTTTCAGGTTTGATTTGGGGCCATTCCCTGGTTTTATCTTTTATTAATGTCATAATTTACACACTGGTGCTTGTAGACAGTACTCATAAATGGTGACCATTATAGCCAATACATTTTTGACAAGTTCATCGGTACAGAGTGATCAAAGCAACACTTGCGTTATAGTTACACCCTCCAAACATCTCAGGATACCAGGCCTTCAGTAAACCAAATTTCCCAAAAGAGGATCCACGCACCCCTTCCTTATCCTTCCTTGCCGCTAATTCTTTCCAGGATGGACTACGAGGAAGTGTGCGGCTTCTTCAAGCGGACGGTGTCCTCCCTGAACGAGGAGCAGACCAAGCTGGACGAGCGCATGCAGCCAATCCCGGCCGAGATGCATGGCTCCGTGACCCGCACGCCCCTCGAGAAGATCACCGACTACGAGGAAGCAGGTCGGTGAATAAGGGTGGGGAGGTGTTGGGGGCCGGGAGGGGGGGGGGTTGAAACGTAGGTTTATTTATTTATTTTTTTTTTTATTATAATTTTTATTATTATTATTATTTTTTTTTTTGAAATTCATATGCAGGAGAGAGGTTTTGTATATTAGATCACGAGAATAAAAATGCACGTGGATTTTTTTTAACTGAGTCGCTTGCCTGTTGTTGCCGAAGTTTCACGGGATGGGGGCATTGAGGTCTGAATATCGAATTATTTGATTTGGATGATGGATGTTTCAGTGATAGAGAGACTAAAGAGATATCCCGGAGATAGATAGGAAATA
>NC_061830.1:40641832-40659332 GCF_019202785.1 Penaeus chinensis
GGGACATACTTGTTTTTCTTATTTTTATAGAGAAATCCTGACTTTTAACTCTTCATATATCTAAAACTGGTTGTATGTTAAATAATTATCTATATTTTTAAATTTCTTACTTTGTTTAATGATTCTATCTTATTCATCTACAGTGTCACCATTCTTTATATACTGCAAACAAATCAACACAAGAAAGTGTAGTGTGGATATAATTATATATATATATATATTTGATTTTTTCAAGAGGACCATCCAGTTTTTCAACTACAAACAAAATTATCAGTATCAGAGGTACAAGAATATTTTGGGGAGTGTGATTAGCATACCATGCGTACCAAGACCAAAAGGGCACTTTCGTTTTGTTTTGTAGTAGAATCAGTGTGCAATATCGCTTGTGTATTTGAGGAAAATATAGGAGTCTACTTGTGAATTCACCACATTAGAAATACAGTGAAGTCAAGACAGTCAATACCAGTTGTTAAAAAAATGGTTATATCTAATATAAAATGGTTGTCATGAAATCATTGTATTGATTTTTGCCTTATAGGCAAGTGATTTACTGTAATCTTAATTAAAATACAGATTGCCAATTATCTTTCCTTAACTTTTTACCCTTCATTTATTTTAGTACCCAGTAATGACCTTAATTACAAACAAGAGTAACTACCTCACCTACTTTCAAAATTAAAATCCATCAGCAAAGTTTTTATTGTAATCTAAAAAATGAAAAAAACTTGAACCTGAATCTTTTGAGCCACATACTTCTGTATTTCAAGCTACCAGTGCATATACACATGTATTGTCCACTGTGGTTTTGAATTATCAAAATTTTGTTTACAAACAAGTTCTTAGAGTAAAATTAATAGAGTAAAACCGCAGTTGGCAGTGGAGGTACCCAGCATTAATTGGTTAATTAATTAGTGCAACTACATGAGATCTTTTCTGCATTTTGAATTATTTTTGGTGTTAGTGGGCCCAGAGGAGACCAACAAAAATCACTATCAAAATTTGAAATCTCCAAAAATAAAGTTTCACTGTCAAAATTTGAAATCTCCAAAAATAAAGTTTCACTATCAAAATTTGAAATTTCTAAATAAAGTTTCACTATCAAAATTTGAAATCTCCAAAAATAAAGTTTCACTATCAAAATTTGAAATCTCCAAAAATAAAATTTCACTATCAAAATTTAAAATCTCCAAAAATAAAGTTAATGATATTAACCCCTATGATCCAGATGACAAGACCCTCACATCATTAAAATGTTTGGCTTGAAGGCAAAGGGGCTTTTGCATTAATTCCATTGATAAACGAGTGTGGAGTGTACTTTCCATTAGTCATGACTGGAAGACTGCTGGCTACAAGGAGGATGCTATTTGCATGCTAAGTATCTTATTCCTGCCTGTTATGACTGGCAGCACAGGTTGTATTACAGAAAATTGGATATGAGTTATGGACCTAGAGAGATGATATGGAGGAGTCTGTGGAAGGAAAACAGTCTATTACCAGTTGGATAAAGCAAATCCAAAGACAAATATAGACAATGGAAAATGGCAAAATGCTAAAAACACCTATGCAGAAGAGTGAATAACATTGCAAAAGGAAGGCACGGACCCTTGTCACCACATGTCACCTCAGTAGTGATTTGCAAATGGGGATGTAGTAATAGGTATAGAGTGATCAGATCAAATGGAGAGTATGTGTCTGAGGAAGGGAGTAACACTTTATGAGGGAGCTGCGAAAGAGCTATTATGGAACAATCAAAGGGTAATACAGTAAGAAATGATAGTTGTACAAATAGAAGGACCCAGAGAATGAAATAAGGGGGGGGGGGGTTTGGTTTGCAAAGTTCTAGCTTCGCCCGGGCCTTCTAGATATGGCCCGGCCTGTGTCAGCTTTTTTACGGCTGTCTCATTGAGTTGTCTGACACTCGGTGCTTACCGTGGCGGCGGGATTGCCAGCAAGCGCTCTTGCCGCCATGGTGTAAGCATTTCGCATAGCCTCTTTACCAGCACGGCGGCTGTTGTGGGCGGTCCATGTCTCAGGAATTGTGTATGGTTACAATTTTCTAGGTAGTGGACTAGTGTGGCGTTCGGCTCGCTGCAGTGCTTGCAGCACCATTCATCGCGTTCGATTGTTGGGATAATCTGCCATGCACAGTGGTAACCTAGGCGCATTCTGTGAAGAATGACTTCGGTACCTCTGTTGCTTACTTCAGAGAGTGCCAGTGGTTCAGAGCCTGTGGCGTCTGAGTACCAGCTGGCCGAGGGGGAGGTTCTCGTTTCCTCTCTGTGGAGCTGCCGTAGGAAGGTACGACCGACCAAGGCACACTTCTCCATAAGTAATTTTCGGCTCGGTTTTATCGTCATGGGATTTGGGGGCATACCCCTGCCAGCGGCGGCTAGTCTGTCAGCAAGCTCGTTCCCTCTGATGCCAATGTGGCTTGGGACCCAATTGATGATAATTCTTCTACCCTGAGCAAGAATTCTCTGTGCCATTGTGAGAATCGTGGTCAGTAGGTAGATGTTGTCTGTGGGTGAGCTGTGCTGAAGACAGTCAATGGCTGCCCTGGAGTCTATGTGTATGACCATGTGTCCTTCCCTAAGGGACGCGTGGCCTAGGGCTCCCATGATTGCAACTGCCTCTGCCTGTAGCGAGGAGGCGTTGTCTGTTACCCTCATGGATCGCGTGGCATCCCTAGCTGCAAAGCCAGCGCCTGCAGTGTGGCTCAAGGGATCGACCGATCCATCCGTGTAGTATGTTCTACTACCCGGAGGAGTGATGGCTGCAATGACCCTGTGGGCTTCTACCTTTAGGCTAGGCATGGGGTATAGGCTCTTTTTCATTGACAGGTTCATTATGTTGAACTCTATCAGGCTCAGTGCCCACGGCGGGGCTTCGGCAAAGTCGGGGTGGGGGGAGTCCATGCCCTTAGCAAGAAGCTGTTCTTTGAGCTGATGGCGTATCAACACCCTGGCTGTATGAGACAGCCAGTTGTTTGCAACGATCTCGTTGTCTTGTTCGAGGCATCTGACTAATTTTTGTCTTAGGCTTGTGTTCCTGGGAGCCTGGATGACCTTTGACAGAAATTGTGTTGCCGTTAGATCGATTCGTGAGTCCAGGGGGAGAAGGTTTGCCTCCATCAGGAGGTTGAGGACCTTCGTCCACCTCGGGGCACCCAGAATGATCCTGGCAGCTTCATTTTTGACTGTTTCTAATTTGTCTGTGTGCTTTTTCTTTGCAGCAATTAGAGCGACTGAGGCATAGTCCACAATGGGCCGGACAGCATGTACATAGAATGATCTTAGTACTTTGTGTCTGGCCCCTATGCGTCTCCCAGTCATTGCTCTCATGACAGACAGTCTTGCTTTGGTTCGGTCAACCAGGTACTGGACCTCCTTATGGAAGGAGAGGGTCCGGTCTATCCTTACCCCAAGGTATAGGTAGTCCTTGACCCATTCTAATTCCACTCCCTGGATTTTCAGTCTTGTGCCTCGAACTCTCTGTCTCAAAGCCATGGCTTTGGATTTGGCAGCAGAGATCTTTAGTCCCGTCCTACAACACTCCTCTGACACGAGGTCCAGACAACGCTGGGCTTTATTCTGGCTGCGTGGTCCAGTGGAGGTGATAGCGAGATCGTCTGCATACGAGATGATCTGGCACCCCACTGGGAGGTTTATGTTGAGGATACAGGACATTAAAGTGTTGAATAGGGCTGGACTGAGAACCCCACCCTGTGGCGTTCCATTTTCGAGCGGCATGTGCTGCGATAGGTGACCCTGGAATTTGACATTGGCAGTCCTGTTCCTGAAGTAGTCACCTATCCAAGCCAAGAGCTTTCCTCTGATTCCCTTCTGGATCAGGCTTTCCTGAATGGCAAGCGGACTTGCCAGTTCAAAAGCCTTCTCCAGGTCAAGGAATACCACCACAGCTGGGCCCTTGCTGATTGTGCTTAAGAGCGTGGCTAAGCTGTGTGCTGTGCCCATGCCCCTTGTGAACCCGTGAAGGTGTTCGTGCGGGGGTCCCGTTTTCCATTGAAGCCGGTTTAGTACCATCCTCTCAGCCGTCTTGGCCAGGCAGCTGAGCAGAGAGATGGGGCGGTACTTCCCCGGCTCCTTTGGTTTTGGGACGGGAACTATGGTAGCCCTCTTCCAACTCTGGGGTAGAGTGGAAGTTTCCCAGGACTTGTTGATGAGTTGCAAGAGTGCACGCTCACCTGCTAGTCCTAGGTGGGAGATAATGGGGTACGAGATCCCATCAGAGCCCGGGGCTGTGTTGGAACTGGTTTTATAGGCTTTCCTTAGTTCCCTCAGAGAAAAGATAACGTCTGAGTTATCGGGTTCGGCTGCCCTTTCTCTGATCTGAGCGTGTCTGTCTGGCTGTAGACGCTCTTGTCTTGCCCTCAGCTCGGCTGGCAGACTGTTGCTGCTCGTTCTCGCAGAGAACTCGTGCGCCAGTCTGTTAGCCTTTGCTTGGGGGTCGTGATGGGTGCACCTCGGGGCTGAGCGGCTGGTAGCTCGCTTGACCCGTTGCCACAGCTCTGAAAGGGTGGTTTGGTGGTCGAAGGACTCACACCATTCCAGCCACTTTTCCTGCCTGACTCTGTTGGCAGTTTCCTTGGCATCCGTGACAGCTTCCCTTAGGAGGGATAGGTTGTCAGGGGTTCTTTGCCTTCGGAATAGTTTTCGGCACATGTTCACCCTGTGGTTGACCTTCCTGATCTCGTCATTGAAGTACCAGGCGTCTTTGTGACTTCTGGACCCAGGCCGAGTTTTGGGTATGGTCTGTGAGGCTGCTTCATTAATGGCGTTTAGCAGGCTGGCTTCGAGCACTTCCACATTTTCGCTTTGTGGGGGATTGTTGCATCTCAGACAGAGGGCCAAGGCGTTTTGAAATGCCTGCCAGTTGGCCTTGTCTGTTTTCCATCTTGGATTTGGTCTTAGGATTTCGGCTGGGCCAGCATCCATGAGGGTAGTTATAGTGCCGTAATGGTCACTTGTGACGGTCTCATCGACACACCAGCCAATCCTCCCCACCAGAGTCGCAGTGGCCAGGGTGAGGTCTAGGACCCCTCCTCTGACATGCGTTGGCTCTTGGGTGTTGAGGAGAGCGATCTCAGGGAATGTCTCTAGCACGTCGGCTATGTGATAGCCGGCCGCATCCGGTGCCCGGCAGGGAGCCAGGATGGGGTGGTGTGCATTGAAGTCTCCCCCTATGATCACTCGGTCGTGTGCAGCAGAAGCACAGACCTGGCTGATGTCTAAGCTTTTACAGCGTGGCCGGCTGTACACATTGTACAGTTTGAGGGGCCCCCCGGCCAGGTGAACCTCGACGGCAAGGGATTCAACATCGTCTCCACAGTGCGATGCATCGGCTATTGCGGAGCAGGGGATTGTTGCTCTCACAAGGGTGATCAAGCCTCTCTTGCCAGGTGTTCGTGGCAGTGTAAAGGCATGGTACCCTGAGAAGCGAACAGTGTCCACTGTTAATGTCTCCTGGAGCATGACAATGTCAATGTTCCTTGATCGCACTACTGTTTGGAGAAAAGCATTCTTTGCAGAGAAGCTATTGATGTTCCACTGTAGGATGCTTAGATGGTGTGTCATGATGTTACTCAGTGATAGTTACATCAGAGACATCGTCGGAGTCTGACAACTCCATTGCGAGGTCCACTGGGGGGTGGAGAGCCTTTGGTAGCTCTGACTTTGGTTGGTTCGGCTTTTCTCTCAGGCTTTTTCTTGGCTGGTCTTGCTGGCCTTGCCTGGGCAAGGTCAGCGTGATCTGGCTCTGGCTGCACAGTGAAATAAGGGAACAGGGAAAGGAGGTGAAGTAATGTCAAGAGAGGGATTCAAAGGAGGATATTGTTATGGTATAAAGGAGTCACGTGAGCATCCAGGTGGTGGTGGTAATGGTGATGCACTTGTGGAGGAGAGAATGGGTGTTTTTTGGGTGAATGGGAGGAAGAGGAGTAAGGGGAACTTGAAGAAGAGGATGGATATCGGCACATACTTTGAATGTAGAGCGAATAGGAATAGAAGGATGAGGGAGTGAATCATTCTTCTAAGTAATGTTTAGGAACTTTTGGATGTCTTCAAGAGTTTCTGGAGGGGAGTTGGGTTTGGAAGTCTGAGAAACAAGTTATCTTATATGAAGGAGAAGAGGGAATAGATGTCCAAGGAGCAGAGGAAAAGGTGGGTGTAGGAGATGTGGTAGGAGGACATGGAGTGGAACATTTAGATTGTCTGGTGTGACAGGTAGAGTGAGAGGGCAGCGGGCTATGGAGTGACAGTGTTTAGCTTGGTGCCAAAAAGCCAACATTTCTGACATTAACAAGGAAGAGGTTGATACGGTAGGACAGGGCAGGACACTTCACCAATATAAACTTCGTGGGGAGGTTATGTCTACAGAATCTAATCTTGGCAATATTGGCGTAGGACTTACGTTGGCCTCTGGGCGGAACAGCGTAGCACTGGACTGCCACTGCATCATAGTCCTGAGGCATGCAAGCAAGTCATTTTTACAGTCTGACTAGTCCTTGTTATAGACAATTCTGGTAGAAGTATTAAAGGAGGAGTGAGGTTGGGCAGGAAGAGGTTTGCCAGTGAGGTCAGTCAGGATAGATAGTGCATGAGCTTGGGACCCAGATATAACTATAAAAAGGCATAAATGATTGGAATGACTGTGAAAGGAATTGTCAAAGTATGGGGCTGTAGGGAAATGACAAAAAACTGATCCCATGTGCTAGGCCAAAAAGGGTACTCAAAAGGTTTGTGGAGGTGGAAGCAGTAGAAGGACAAAGGTAGGAGGAAGATGGGGTAGAATGGAGAGGTAGTACTGTTAGGAGGACAGTAAGGATATAGAGTAGCAAGAAGGGGGGGGGGGTAGAGAATGAAGGAGAGGTAGGGGTCAGGAAACCAATGAAATCAATTTTAGGGAGGTTAGTTGATGAAGGGGCAAACCTGAATGACCCTAATAAGGGTAAATAAATCTTCATTATTGGCCATAGTGAGCCTGAAATAAATGGGGAGAGAAAAGTCTACCACATAGGGACCCCATGAGGGGTAAGAGCTACACAATTAACCAAGGGCATACCATGCCCGTGACTCCCAGAGGCCTTTCATAACTGACACAAAGCCAGCCTTTCATCATTTTAACACCACTTTCATACCTTAGGGAAGTGGACAGAAGGGGATGATGAAGAAGAGAAGGAAAGGAATGGGGGAGAAGAAAAGACCATGCAAATTAGTTGAGGCAGGGGCTGAGGTCCAAGGTAGGGGTGATTCCCTCAGCCTCCTAAGCCCTCCCACAATGAGCAAGGGATTTGGGGGGCAAGAAGTGGGAAAATATTAGACCTTTCAGTGATATTTGAGTAATCCGGATCCATAAGCCTGATTTTTATCAAGCCTGTGGTTTCAAAATACATGATTACTACATTGATGATCATGCACAATGTAGAGCTCATTTCTTACAACTAAAAAGGGCTCTAGTAAAAAACTAAAATCTAAATTACATTTATTAATTTCCTGTTCCCACAAATATAGAGCCAAGTAAATCTTTGTCTTCTAAGTCCTTCTTCTTTCTCTTTTCTTCTCTGTTTAACTTTTTGGCTTTAATCTTATTCTTAAAATATTCATCCTTCATTTTTCTGGTTTCTTTCTTGGATAAAATTTCATCTTCTGTCAGTTTTTGCTTAAATACAAAGCCTAGTTTATCAGCTTTCTTATTCTTCTTTATACTGTTTTCTTCCTTATCCTCATTTTTATTATCTGCTGATTCAGTTTTACTGCTTTCCTCAGATTTCCTATTCTTCTTCATTGCCTTATCCTTCTTCTTTTGTTTCTTGTTGATCTCAGAGGCCTTAATGAAATGGTCAGTTTCACGTCGAACTTGGGAAATTTCTGCCGCCATGCGTTGCCGGTGAACCTCTCTCTCATACTCAAGTCTTTGTTTCAGATAAGCCCATTTAAATCTGAAAATACAAAGTACACAAGCTTTAGTAAATTAATATCTATACTAACTGTACTTATATTAGGATACAGTAATCAATCAGGCCAGAGAGGAAGAAAAGAAACAGAAAGGACCAATAAATCACCTGGGGAGATACTTGATATTCCAGAGCATGTCATAATAAGGATTCCGTCTCTTTCCCCTGACTGGCTGGTTGTTGAGGAGCTGCTGCACAGCCTTGGCTTTTCTCTTGCTCTTGAATTCTATCCACCCCTCCGTGTAACGCTGCCTTTTCTTTTTCTTCCACTTTTCTGTCTTTTTCTTTTCTGTAAATCAAAAAGCTGTATGAATAACTGGCTCATCCTACTGGGAATCTGAAGAGGTTGACAGTACTTAAAAAGATAAGAAAAAGGAAAGGGCTCGTTTCTAAATCTTTACAAAGAGGAAATTACAGAGGATTAGAATCCGAAATACACATCCCCTATCATTATGCTTGGATACCATACATGACAAAACAAAAGGAAAAATAAAATAATTACAATTTATTCTATACTGCATAAAGAAATCAAGATAATTAACGAGTTGATGATTTACACCAAAATACTACATACACATATACCAAATTAGGTAAATATGGATCATTTGTTTTACAGATTTCATGAAATATAAATGAACCACAAATCATTACTGATATTATCTGATCATGGAATTAGGACCTAAGACCTAAGATAAGACAAGAAGGAAAAGAAGGAAAAGATACGACAAGAAGGAAAAGAAGGAAAAGATATGACAAGAAGGAAAAGAAGGAAAAGATACGACAAGAAGGAAAAGAAGGAAAAAATAAGACAAGAAGGAAAAGAAGAAAAAGAAACAAATCCCCAAGCCACACTGTAACTCTTCCAACAGATGTCCGTTAACGTAATCTGACATTCATCAACAACATAATCGTATGTGTTAAGGCCTGTCACTAATATTATTTGTACTTGATTTTATGTCAAACATCCTAACAGACAATATTTCCCCAACTTTGGCCATAATTATTTGAAATATTTGATGGATCTTCTTGCTGTTAATTTTACAAAAGACAACCTTTCATGGAATATATATGGTGCTTACACATTCTCAGTTCCTTACACGGCACACTTCCATACATCTATACAGTGAATTTTACCAAAAGGTGTTAAATAATGAAATGCTTAAAACAAGAAAACTGTGACCACATTCTAAACTTCATCCTAAATCTCTGACTTCAGCTCCAAGAAAATACGAGTACTAACTCTGATATAAAAAAATAGAAGTTGGTCCTTTATCCACATGAACACTTAGAAATAAGTCCATAAAATCTGTGAGCAACCAACAATTGTCCAAAATCACTACATACATGGAAAAAAATATAAATTGAATGAATCCTCACCTCTATTATTTTTTCATCATTAGTTTTACTGAACCTGAGACTTCACTGTCAGCCCCTCAAATTTTGAAATGTAAGCTACAGCCATAAATGATTATTTCAGACAATCCTCATCTATTTAAAGCCACAAACTTAGTTTGGAACTCGTACTATAGCCACACTAAACAGATTACTGAAGAATGTAAATAAGTTAATTTTAAGGATAAAAATGAATAAAAAAAAATAAAAAAAATAGACGAGCTAAAAGAAAAGTAATGAAAAGAAAAGATTTTCAGGTCCATGGAAAAAGACAAGACAAGAAAAATGTGCAACAATCTCTTTACTGGCCAAGCCTCATGATATCCAAAAAAATTAAATATATCCCCTACTCATGGTGCAATCTTTTCTATCTGGGTATGAACTGCACTCCAAAGAGAGCATGATAATTACTCCAGCGCTGACCTCCTCTACACATACACATACTTAAGAAAGAAATCATGAGGAAGAATTTCTGGTATCTTGATAGTACATAACCAGGTAAATAACACATGGAATCATATGATGACAAGTTCTAAGACATATTGCATCTGTGACATTTTTATCACAAATTGAAAATAAAGATGCTATCAAAGGCATAAATAACAGTGTATCACATGTCACATAACATTTCAACCAGTTCTAGTTCTGTTCCCCAAAATGCTCAGACATTTGGATCTACTAACTATGATCTGGATGCTAGATGTTGCTTGTGAAATTTTGGCTCCGAAAATTGCAGGAGTCTTGTAAATTTCCCGTAAAACTTATTTCTATCTTGGAAACAGATCAAAATATATGTGAATGAGGTTTACCTTTGTCAGAACACCAAAAGTGCAACTGTGGCACTCACTACTACCATTTACAATGGCTATTAAATATCTTCTACATTTGCAAGATGCAGCAGATATGCCATAGTTGAAACATTTCTAAATGTTTCATCTAAAAATTTCCTGTACTATGGTTCATGTTTGTACTGGAACTAAAAAAATATCCTTGATTTATAAATCTATGGAACAAACTAATTAGACTAATGTCTAATACAGTATTGGACACAAAAATATCAATAGCCTCCAAGTTCCAGGGCAACAAATTAGTACACATATAAAAAGGATAGCCAAAATTGCTTATTAAAGACTCCAAATATATGGTGCAAGTCTAGCAATGCAAAGACCTCTGCAGTAAGAACAAACAAACTTCTACAACGAATACTCTGGATGGATAGAGCTTGCTGACCTCCCTGACAATTTATTTTCAAGAAATAACCAATCTAACCTTTATCCTGCTGAAGATACTTGGGGGAGTGCTGTGGAGTCCATTAATGTAAAACTATTCCCAGTAATATCCAAAGATAAATGGCTAAGACGGTCTACAAGCTCTATCTTGCCAAATGTATGTGGAGGAAGTTAAGTGGTCTTTGCTGGATCACTAACAGGTGAAGGGAATACACATTTCAGTGTACAGCCAATGGTGAATGCATGGGTATTGGCAACTACAGAAAAGTTCTACATCTCCTATGATACCAAAACAGCTAGAATGCCAACATTGGCCCCAAATACTGGAATGGGTATGAAATATATTAGGGAAAATTGTGGGGTAATAGCAAAGGCTGACTATGTTAATACCAGGGAAATAGAGAAATATATGCAACTTCTAGGACCTCTATACCATAACTCTCCATATATAAATGTTATACTAAGGTTCTTGCCTGAGGGAGGTTTTAACCCCTTGGTGACGGGTGAAGAAAACTAAAAAAAAAACACTACACTCTGGCAATCAATGGCAACGTGCCGACTTTGACCGCGGGAGTTTGGTACATCAAATAATCACTGGCTCGTAGCGCTTTGGCACACCGACGCAGCGTATAGACGCACACCACATTTCGAACAATTTCTGCCAATTATACACCACAATTTCTATGGTATACCTTATGCCAATTACTATTACCATTGTTCTAGTATCAACTAAAACCACTATAAATGCACACTGAACATCACAATAAATCCTTTAAAACCAATTGCAATAGATCTTAATATGCAGACATATTCTGGAAAATTACCAATTCCAAATAAATGATACTGTGAAAATTGCACTATCACACATTTATCAACCTGCAGTAACTTATCCCCATTAACCAATTTACTGTGATACTGAGCAACACAGAGACAGAGGGAAATGGACACTGCCATCTTTTAGAGCATAAGAATAATAAACAGCATATGTACAGCTGTGATAAACAACATAAGTACAGATGTAATAAGCAACATATGTACAGCTGCTCTGGCCTCATATTAACTACAAAATGACAAAAATATCTGCTGCATGTAACTGCTCAGAGAGTCCACAATACCCTCACACTGCCAGAGTTCTTAATGTTACATTCTATGTGAGTTTTCACAAAGTGCTAATAAAGGGGTGTACAAGGGCGGGCTTACCCAATCTGTGTAGGGAATAAATAAAAGGTGGGAAAGGTTAGGTTTCGATTTTGAATTTGTATGATACCCTGGTTTTGGAACTTCATCTCTGGAGGGTGCATTGCTCTCGGAGACATATACAATACTGAAAATTGGCTAGTAGCCAGCAATGTGCACATCAACAGTTTCCCCCATCTGTCCTTTGCCTATTCAGTACTTCACATACAAATATTAGGTATTAACAAAAGTTTAAAAAAAAAGTGAAGGTTTCCCTTTACTTTAAGTGCCTGTCTCTAACAGTGACATCAAACAGATGTCGTTACTACTGTAGAAAGATGAGCCCCTCTAATAAGTGCTGAAGTTATTACAGAGTGCAAGGCAAGTGTACTTTCCATTCTGGCTAGATAACATTGGTTCTGTCTTCGAGAGGCTTCTGCGCCAATTCCTGTATTTTCCCCAAATCTTCAGCTTTATCAAACTGACCCTTTACATCAGACCCAAAGGCCCCAGCGAGGCACAGAGGAAACCAACCTTCATTCCCAGCCTGAAGGAACATTCGATCCACCTCGCCAAAATTAGAGAAATAATCTCTCATGTCGGCAACGTTCATATTGGGCGGGATGATAGAGAGGTAGATAATGCCCGGCTTCCGTCTCTTGGTTGCTGGCTGTGTGTCCTCATCACTAAGGCTGGTATCGGCCGTGGAGGCCTGTGGTGCGTCCGCGTCGACCATCGTGGCGGATGTAAACAATGTGCGGAGGCCGGGGGTGACGGGCGCAAATATTATATTTGAGAGTACGAGCCTATAACTTTTTATTATTAATAATATTGTTATTATTTCTGCTGTTATTACTATTACCACTATTATTATTATTACTATCATTATTATCATTATTATTATTATCATTATTATTATTACTATCATTACTACTACTATTATTACTATTACTATTGTTATAATAATAATAATTATCATTATTATTACTATATATATTATCATGATGATAATTATTATTACTTTTACTATCACTATCACTGTTATTATTATCATTATTTAATTTGCCACTTTGAAGCATTAAGAGTCAAAGCAAGTATAACTATTCTATGGGAAAACTAAAATAGAATATAAGATCTCTGGAAAAATGTGCGGACCCGGGGAAAAGTATGTATAATATTTTTTTCAGTCAGCATTGAACATTAAAAGTTATCAGTAGGGATTCCGACATCATCTTCAGTTATTTTGACTTGGACCCAGCATATCATGGGATTTCATATTGAAAAAGAAACAGAATTTCACAAAATGGCCTTGGCTAAATCTAAAAAAAAAATAACTCGTTCTGCAGAGTCACAACTGAGGCACAGCATCACCAAGTTTAGAAGAAAAAAGGAATGCTTTAGCTTCATCCAGGATACAAAGGTAAGTAAAATATTCCCTGTAATGTGGTAATTTATTAGTAATGCACATTCTATTGGTAAAAAAGAGGCTCTGCAGCTGACAATTGCATCCAAGATAAAATTTATATAATAAAAGTAAAGCAACCTTTTGGATGTTAGAGCTTGTTTTCAGAACTCGATGCTAAAGAGTAGATAGCAATGACCATCTGTTGTCCCAATAAAGACTTAAATTTAATGTTTCAGGCGGCAAAACATTACTGAATGTTGTGGATCAGCAATCCGATGTCTATATTCAAGCCCCGGAAACATGGAACTGGCATAAATTTCAGATTAAGAGTATGTAAGACTGCTGGGGAGTTTTTAAAGATTTTATGCAGAGCTTCAAGAATTGAAATGTCGTGATCGGTTTTCCAGGAATAATTCTGAGAATCTATACGTCGTATATGTAGAGATTATTGAGAATGTTTTGTATGTAATTTTTTTGCGCCATGAATAGGGGCTATGTATAACGCAACTGATTCTTCAAGTTTATTATTGTTGTTATTATCATTATTATTATTATTATTATTATTATTATTATTATTGTTATTATTGGTGTTGTTGTTGTTATTATTATTACTATTATTGTTATTATTATTAATGTGATATATTTAATATAAATTTTGACGAGGATAAAATAATTCCTTGTTATGGCCCGTCCCAAAAAAAATGCTTTGACATTAATGCATTTTCGAATACTTTCAGCGTGTCGTTCCAAAGGCTTTCCCTATTTTTGTAGAAATATAGTCCAGGAATATGTAAATGAATATATATATAATCTTTATATTGTCGTATTCTTCAATACGCCTTTCACATTAATTCCCAAGTGAAGAGCTAATTGACGAAATCATCCGGGAGCCAAAAAGATGGTGTTTCGTGAATTAACACTTTCTTCCAGGGAGCAAATATTTTCTTTCATTCATGAGATTTGAAACTTCCTTTTCTTTAACATTCGCCAGAGCATTCTAAATCTCACACTTTGTGAGATGCACTTTTTAATATCCGTATGTGCAGTTGGTCAATTAAATTCTTAGTTCTTGAACATTCTTCAGCATTTTTTCAGGCTTGCAAGGAAATAGTCTTCAGTTCTTTAATATTCTGAAAATGGCATCAGCATTTGTTCATACAGGAAGAGTTATATCACCGCTCATAATATGTAAGACTACAACTTTTAGTGTTCTGCATTGTGTCAGAGCATAACACCAGTTCCCTTCGCCTTTGGCCTTGGGCCATCCTGTTGCGAGTGTTTCCAACATTCTCCGTCGTAACTTCGCTTAATTTACCCAGGATATTCGGGCCTAAATAGGAGGAAGAGTATCGTGTTTATTTCTCCGAACTCTTGCGCTCCGCCTTGCTTGATTCCTCAGTCGGGCGCGGTCTTGACAGTGTCTGCTGTGTGTGTATTTTCTGCTGTAACATTTCGTAATACCGGAGCACTTTGTTCTGCTCTTAATGCAGTCAGCCTCCTGAGAGTTTGGTGACGGAATTTGGCAGATGCAGCGCCTTTGCAATCACACCATGTCCTGTCTCGCGTGGGCTAGTAGCAGACATGAGGTTATTAATGATCTGATATACGGTTGCTACACTAGCTTGTGTAATGAGATCGCATGTTTAAAGTATGCGATTACTATTACAAATATACATAATCATTATCATTTCAGTATATATGAAATTATTACTTTCGTTTTTATTTACAGTAAAGAAGTAGAAGAGAAAGAAGAATATAAACAAATTAAGAAACATAAACAATAGATATTCAATTCTTTTTTATTGAGGCTTGGAAAATATCGCGTCGAAAAACAATCCAGACTATAGCCCCTCCCCCCCCCCCCCCATCCAGAATATACCTGGGGAGATCTTAGGCTAGGCTGTCCTTATACCTGGTACTTAAGTTATGCCAGTCCAGTTATACCCCTAGGTATAAAGTGGGCTAAGCCAGAATATACCCCTTCCCATTTGCATGTACAAGTACATTAATATATTGCAGGAACATAATAGCTAGTGCTGATGCGGATTATGCTGTGATCTCACAACTGTAGACATTCTGTGTGCATTATGCATTGAATTGTAACAGTTTTGCATATTGTACAGGCTGCAGTGTTTAGAAAATTTGACCACATTTTTGTGGATAGGGTCTGTAACAAGTATTCAATTGATGGTGGTCAAAATTGAGAAGTACTGACCATATATGAATATACATATAAATAGATAAATATATATATATGTGTGTGTGTGTGTGTGTGTGTGTGTGTGTGTGTGTGTGTGTGTGTGTGTGTGTGTGTGTGTGTGTGTGTGTCTGTATATATATATATTCATTATTATTTTTATCCTCCTCATCATCACCATTACCATTATCGATACATTCATTCTTAAGGATTATAATTATTATGATAATGATAATTGTTATTATTATTATAATTGTAATAATAATTATTATTTTTATTACTATTAGCACTATTCATTTCAAAACAAAAGCATCACTGTAACTATAGCTAGTTATACTGCTAATTTCCTATGGTCAGTAACAAATGAACATTTAATGTCATGTATTTGTGGGTTTGAGGGTTACATCAAAAAACCATGTTGTGTGTTTCTACTTGTATTTTTATTATATTGGACGAATAAACAATTTAATTAAATATTTTCTATTAACTAAGGAAGCCAGACCCGTGCATCATCTTTTTGCTTTGTGTCCGATGCAGGGAAAGAGTAGACGAGAATTTCTTTTTACCTCTTTAAGCTTATATTCCATCCTTTTTCTCACCTTCTCCTCCCACGCCCCAACCCCCCTTCAAAATGGTAGGCCCAATTAGCCTCTGTGCATTGTACTGCTTGCCAAAGGATAACGTTTTACGACTGAATCTCTACGCCCCCGTGCCCTAGGGATACATTATTTTTCATAAACTTGGAATGACATATCTGCAAATTGTCTTGGTATGTCTTCACTCAGATACCATTGCTATAAATCAATATTGCTGAGTCCTTAGTGTTTCAGTCCTCTAAGACATGTGGTATGTGAGAAACATTTGTAAGAAAAATTAACGCACAGATGCTGAGACAAGACATTTTGAAGAAGACTCAAAGTAGAGAAATCTAACAATTTCGGACGCCCCTGTCACAGTAATTTAGCATTTCAATTGTAAAGTGCGACCACTTCAAAATATCAAAGTTAGAAATGTATAGATCAAGAACTTTAAGCTGTTGTTATCACCCGATCAGTTCTTTATAGCATTTTTGCCAGACAAATGATCTTACATAAAAACCTTAATGAGCCTCATTTTAAAAAACTAATCCCTGATGACTACATTAGTCATCATTCTATATTCCTATTTTTTATTAGAGGAACATATAATGGTTTGCAGACCCCAATAAAAGTTAACAGGAGACATTACATAATAGTTATGGTTTAGAAAAAAATAAATTTCTACTGATTGTAACAGGGTATATTCTGGCCTAGGGGGGGTATAAACTAGCCTATTTTATACCCGGAGGTATAAAGTAGGCTTGGCCCAATTATATCCGGGGGTTATTTTGGACTAGGCTAAACTGAACCCGTGTATTTTCTGGAAGGGGGCTATTCTGGGCTATCATACCGAGATCCTTTACATATCGGTTTCTGGAGGAAATGCATCGCCCTTCCTTTGAATATTCGGGAACATACGGCCACTTTCAGGGCTCATGTTTGCGCCAAAACAATGGTAAAGTTTAACTGATACTGAGCACAAGCAACTATTCTCATGGTAAAACACAGCTTCATCAATATGCGAATACTATATAACTCTAACACTGTATCCTTCAAGCGATTTTTTAAATCCAATATAGAAAATATTGAAAAATGACTAAGGAACAGTTGAGGCCATTCTTTCCACAGTATATTTGACTTTACACGCCTCCACAACGTACAATGTATTTATGTTAATTATTCTTGAAATCATCAGCGCATGCCCGGATCTAATGTGAATTTCAGTTTCAATTCCAACCCTTTTTATGAGTGAAAAGTGCAATTGGCAACCAAAAACAGCAGTACTATATACTATGCTACGTACGTAGCTACGTAAATTCCGTTATTTCCCTACCGTTCGTATATTTAACGTTAGTGTTTCATTCAGGCTACTGTTTTTAATGGTAAAAAACTCTACGTATGTCACGCAAGAAATCAAATTGAAATTACATGCATGCACACACACACACACACACACACACACACACACACACACACACACACACACACACACACACACACACACACACACACACACACATATATATATATATATATATGCAACTATTCAAA
>NC_061830.1:40664332-40666832 GCF_019202785.1 Penaeus chinensis
TGTGTGTGTATGTATGTGTGTGTATATATATATATATATATATATATATATATATATATGAGTATAATTACTGTTCCACATTTTATATGTTTTGTTCATTTCAACAGAGAAAGTGATGTTTTAAAATCCGGCAATCCGCGTGCAGCTCGTCTTAGACTAAACGTGCGCTAAGACAGATACCCGAATATGAACCTCGATTCCTGATGCTGTGCCAGTTCAGCATATAATCTTTATTATATAAATCACGAAATGATCAATCACCTTTGCGTCTATGCGCTTACACAATTCAGTTATGTGTATTGCTATGGTAGAACAAATGTTAAAAACGGTGTATTTTACGGTATTATTCACACATCACAAAAATGAATAATGTGTACTGTTAAGGTAGGTAGTAATTTAACAGGCCTTTCGTAGTCATGAGTATCCATGCGGTATGCAAAATATTGAACCATATATATATACCCTTTTTTATGTCATTTGTTCTAATCATAAATATCCAAACTATAACAGTGCTATATAACCTTGGCGTCTAGCACATTTATTTGTTTTAACCATTAACTATTAACCATAGCATTAATATAAATCTTCTATTATCCCGGGACTTTTGTTCTTTGCCACAAAAAAAAAAAAACACATATTGTTTAAATATATAGTAAAATGCCGATACACGTTGGCCTGTGTTATAGATTTATTTTACGCCTGTCAGCAGAAAATCGGAAGACATTTTGTATCTGCAGAAAAGGTCGTTTCGTATGGGTATGTGAAGGTTGAATTCGCCCGTTTTTACAGAGAGCGTTCAAATATAATCCAAAGTGACGCTGAAAATTATATTTGAATCAATGTTATGTGAAGTTTAATTTAATGTAAAAACATAGGAAAAGGTAAGCATAGCATTGATAATTACTAGGTGTGAAACGAGTAATTACTATTAAACCAACAACCTTTCATTAAAAAAAAAAAAAAATACAGAAATACACACAACTTATAAACAGAACGCTGGGCACCTTTAATCAGTGTTCCTAACATTCAACAACCAAGCCAACATTCGTCGTCTTAATTATCGAACTCCTAGCAAAATATTCTTGTCCAAATAACGCCAATAATCTCAACATGTTTATGTATTACAGGTCTGTTTACATCCCTTTCCTAATTCTCCCGTACCTGGGTGTCTCGCGGCGCCATCAACGCATGTACGGTATAAAGACGCTCATAAGATTAGCTGGTGTGAATCTTCCCTAAGACTTTAAGTACCCTCGTAAGAACTGGCTGGATTAGTTCTTGGTTACAAAGAGAGGGAATCAAGAATGGGGCTCGTCGTAACATGCATCTGTAAAGTTATAATCTAATAAGATGAATGAAGATTTGTTCTGTTTTCTTTTTTAGCAGTATATTTTAATAAGACGATTAATTATCTTTTTATTTCATTTTTCTTAGCTTTGTACTTTAATAAACCGATTAGTTATATATATTTTTGTTTTGTTTTCCTTTTTGGCATCATGCTCTAATAAGTCGGTTGGTTAATTATGTCATTTTTCTTCATTCTTTACTGTTTTTATATGTTTTCTTTTCTGTCCTATCTGGCTTTAGAAGTGAACGAATCTATTATCTGTAGTTTTCACAACATAGTTATTGTCTTCATATTTCTTCAACAGTTCCATGCTCTCGCGGGGTCCGTCTGTAAGATATTTGATAAATGTGGGGTCACTAACACTTAAACCTTTTGTTATTGTTGGCGCTGGTGAAGAGCTAGAGTGATTTATGCGTAAAAATAGAAGTATGGTATTTAGATTTTTATGAAGAAATAATCCAGATTCATTAGGTCTCTGTTATTTACCCATGGGCTCATTTATATTTTTCTTTGATTAATGTAAGTATAAACACATAAATCATTCAAATGGAAAAACTTAATGTCATACTTTATAAGCAAAATATAAAGCATATCTGGTTTACATCAGCAGACTAATATTTTCACAGAGGCTCAAGAATCCTTTTTTTTTCATCTGCAACATCAAATGGTGCCTACAGGTCAGCGAGTACACACTCCGGTGCCAAAGCGCGAGTTGACCAGGTACTCAGCGAGACAATGGTCGGGTTATGCATGCTGGCAGGAATCCATTCGGTTAAGAAGGGAGCTGAGTTCGGGTGTCCTCAAGGCTGTTGATGTGAGCGACTTGCACAGATGAACCTTCGGTGTTTGTCATTTGTGTCAATGGGGCGTCATAGCTATCTCTCTATATGTACTTGTGTGTGCGTGTGCATTTATATGTGTATATATATACATTTATGTGTGTGTGTATATATATATATATATATATATATATATATATATATATATATATATATATATATATATATATATATATATATATATATATATATATATATATGCATATATATATATATATATATATATATATATGTATGTATATATATATATATCTTTCCTTTCAGCCATCTTATTCTACCTCTCACCTCTTCTCTCCTTTTTCCTTTCCCTCCC